>NC_064626.1:355512965-355812965 GCF_023864275.1 Schistocerca cancellata | reverse complement strand
CAGCGCGTTTGACTGCCATGGATCGGGCCCGTGTTCTATTCCCGGACGAGTCGGAGGATTTCTCCTCTCGGGGACTGGATGCTGTGTTGTCCTCATCATCGACACGGAAGTTGTCCAATGTAGCGTCTACTGAAAAGACTTGCAACTCGGCGGCTGAACTTGGGCTGGTGGGAACTCCCGGCTATCAATACCATACGATCATTTCATTTCAGTTTTTTCAAAATATTGTTGGCCTTCAGTTGCATTGGCATTTGTTTTTTGCACGCCAACGCGGTCAGCCCCTCACTCGTCTCGATGCCTCTTTGATCCTTAGAGCCTCGCCCTCATAGCTGTCAATTGGAGTTGCGCTCTACCAAAACTACAGTTCGGTACTTTTGATACACTACAAAAATGCCCTCGTAAATAATAGGATCACCGGTACTGTTGGTCGGGAAAAAATAAATGAATGTGTAACAGAAAAACTGGGAGCCCCTCCCCCCCCCCCTCTCTCTCTCTCTCTCTCTCTCTCTCTCTCTCTCTCTCTCTCTCGCTCTCCCCTTCCCCTCTCTCTCCCACATGATGAGAACTGCAGATTATTCAGTTTCAGTACAGTGTATTTTGTACTCTTACAGGATATAAATTGCATTTTACAAGTAATAAAAAATTGAGATATTGTAACTATTATGTTAGCTCCATGTCACCCCAAAACAGTTGCTTTTGATGTAAGCGCAGTTCACAAGCGCAAATACATATATAAAATTATTTTTGTTATTTTGTACTCGCTACAGTGTTCATCATTATGATCAATGGCAACAGTTTCTTATTATTATTCATAAATGCGAAAGTTGTTTATGAATAATTTTTTTAACCTTTCGTTGAGGCTACTGAGTTTTCCCTTTACGAATTAATTTTCGAATAAAACCCGTATTAATTTTTTTTGGGGGGGGGGGGGGGAGGGGGGGCGATTGCGCAATCTAGTAAGACACTGGTCGGATACCCGACTGGTATGCAACACATCTAACGGACAAGTATCGTGGGTACGATTTTAACTGACCCCAGCTACTAGAAAAACTACCGTATTCATTGCTTACTTTAGTACTCTATGTAGCATACGGTAGTTTTACATCTCTATTGGCAATGTACAATCGAGCAGTGGGCTATCGCGGTGATGCAATAGACTGTAAAACCGTCCCGATTCTAGTTATTGAGTGTCGAGCGACCGCTGGGAACTCAACCCCTAGCGCCTTACCCCATTTAGCATTACCCATGTGAGGATCTTCTGCACACTGATGGCTTGACGGGGTGTCATATCGATCGTTAGCGAATGGGAGATGAAAGTGTAACAATTGAACAAAGAGTTCAGAAGAGATTGCTGCGACGGAAGATATTTTTCGTACTCAAACCTCAGACACTTTGCTGGCGACCTAAATGTTCTACATAACTGGAAAACGTACTTTGAATGAGCTACAAACTGAATGATAAATAAACGTACTTATTGTATCTCTCTTTACTATCCCAAAGGAACACATTTCCTAGACGCTTCACTGTAAAGACATGCGGAGAGACAAAAGTGGCATGCAGTTGTTACGTTGAGTATCCCAAAATTTAAAAAGTCTTCATCATAGTGGTTTTTGATTCTGGTACTAAACCATTTTTATTACCTAACTGCGTGGTTCGTCTTCACGACGTTCTCTACGCGACTCCTTAACCTTATTTCGTGATTTCGATCATCGGTGCGTAGAGATGAGTTTTGCGACATTTCAGGCAACATCGCCCGCAACTAATCTTCCTCGAGACATTCGGCTGAAGATAAAGAGCGGACGAAAAAGGTTGCCCAAAGCGAGGGAAAACAAATGTTGGCAGTTTAATTAAGAGTCGGTTGCCTCGCGACTAACAAAGTCCGACTGGAGCGTCCGTTAATCCTATGGGACGTGCACGTCAGCCGCTGATGGCTGCTGGTTGCCGGCCTTTGGACATTGTTTCTTGGGACAAGCGCCTCCCACCGCGTCGCAGACACCAAATAGGAGCTCGTCGACGCACACTTCTGTCCAGATTAATTTTCTCCACATTTAAACGGGTAGCATTTGCTTTCAGAAATACCTCTTATCCTCTACTTCCTATGGAAAAAATAGTACGAAGGTATTTCTGTGCTATTTAGCTTAGATTTTAGTTAGTATAGTAATACGAGGTGCATTAAAGTTCTAAGGCCTCCGATTTTTTTTCCTAATTAACTACTCACCCGAAATCGATGAAACTGGCGTTACTTCTCGACGTAATCGCCCTGCAGACGTACACATTTTTCACAACGCTGACGCCATGATTCCATGGCAGTGGCGAAGGCTTCTTTAGGAGTCTGTTTTGACCACTGGAAAATCGCTGAGGCAATAGCAGACCGGCTGGTGAATGTGCGGCCACGGAGTGTCTTTCATTGTTGGAAAAAGCCAAAAGTCACTAGGAGCCAGGTCAGGTGTGAGTAGGGAGCATGAGGAATCACTTCAAATTTGTTACACGAAGAAACTGTTGCGTAACGTTAGCTCGATGTGCGCGTGCGTTGTCTTGGTGAAACAGCACACGCGCAGCCCTTCCCGGACGTTTTTGTTGCAGTGCAGGAAGGAATTTGTTCTTCAAAACATTTTCGTAGGATGCACCTGTTACCGTAGTGCCCTTTGGAGCGCAATGGGTAAGGATTACGCCCTCGCTGTCCCAGAACATGGACACCATCATTTTTTCAGCACTGGCGGTTACCCGAAATTTTTTTGGTGGCGGTGAATCCATTGAGCTGACTGGCGCTTTGTTTCTGGATTGAAAAATGGCATCCACGTCTCATCCATTGTCACAACCGACGAAAAGAAAGTCCCATTCATGCTGTCGTTGCGCGTCAACATTGCCTGGCAACATGCCACAAGGGCAGCCATGTGGTCGTCTGTCAGCATTCGTGGCACCCACCTGGATGACACTTTTCGCATTTTCAGGTCGTGATGCAGGATTGTGTGCACAGAACCCACAGAAATGCCAACTCTGGAGGCGATCCCCCAAAACAATTCTCTCCACTTTCTCGATCACGTCGTTAGACCGGCTTGTGCGAGCCCGAGGTTGTTTCAGTTTGTTGTCACATGATGTTCTGCCTTCATTAAACTGTCGCACCCACGAACGCACTTTCGACACATCCATAACTCCATCACCACATGTCTCCTTCAACTGTCGATGAATTTCAATTGGTTTCACACGACGCAAATTCAGAAAACGAATGATTGCACGCTGTTCAAGTAAGGAAAACGTCGCAATTTTAAGTATTTAAAACAGTTCTCATTCTCGCCGCTGGCGGTAAAATTCCATCTGCCGTACGGTGCTGCCATCTCTGGGACGTATTGACAATAAACGCAGCCTCATTTTAAAACAATGCGCATGTTTCTATCTCTTTCCAGTCCGGAGAAAAGAAAATCGGAGGCCTTAGAACTTGAATGCACCTCGTAGATGACTTACCGTTGTTGCACAGCTCCTCCGGGCACTGGCTCCTAGTGTGATCTGGAATTCCGGTCTGGTGATGGTTATTATAACCGAAACCTCTTGCCTCCAGTACAACGTAAATAAATTACCATTTAGACTATCAGTTCTTAGTCCGTTTCAATTAATGTGTGCAATATATATATATATATATATATTTTTTTTTTTTTTTTTAATTATCGTGCGGAACACGTAGGCCGTTTCCACTTTCCTCGGACCATCTATTTTTTAAAAATTGCACCCGTCTTGGGGAATTCATTGCGCTTGCAGATGGACAGTGCTGTATTTCTTTGTATTCGGATGCTTCAGGCTGGGAGAGAGAACGGATTGAGGCGATTCAGTGTTACACAGCAGTTGGGTGGAACAGTGGCCGGATATCCGGTATAACATTACGGTATTATAAAGGCTGCAACCATTCCCGTTCCTCAACGTTCCATTCGCTATACACGTGAAGAACTATTGTCTGCAACTCTCTGTAAAAAGTCTTAACGCTCACAGTAATCTCAACCATTAGACGAAATATAAGTCGGCAAAGTATAAATTGGAGGAATTAGTCCCTTTCTCGACCCGTATTGGAACACGTGTGCTCAGAAGTTTGAGAGTAATCCTCGCATCAACTCGCAACGCTTTTTGTAGCTCATTCCCACATGAGTGTTGTAATGAACCTTGTCATGCTTTAAGACAATTCCACCCTTTTCTTACCTCTGATACGCTGTGCGCCCTAATTGTGATCTTCCGCGCGTACGACGAACAGTAACGGAATGTACAAGTGTGATCCTGTGTTACCGATAACTCATTGTTCTTGGTTGGTTCTCATAAAATATGATGATCCATAAGATAAAATACTACATCTTTTTCTGATGCTCGTAATGAAAGGCATGTTTTTAAGCTGTAAACTGATCTTCCTAATAAATCTAACAGTACTGTGCGTAATTCCTGATTTCATTCGAGTAGACAATAAATATTCCTTGGATCTGATGACAATTAATGAATTATTTATGCCACAGAGAAATACTCATTAAGGAAACCGGAACCTAAAAATAATGAAAATTTGGATTTTCAGTTTATTGTGAAATAAAATACTACAGCGTTTCCTCTTTTAAAAGACAAACTAACCTTCCTGTAGCACAACTCCAAGTATTAACAACATTATTTTCAATAATGCGCCGTAGTGGACTTGCCGCGACGTGTAATTTCCATGGATAGGTGCTCAATGAAAACATTCAAAACTCACGGTCTTTCAAAGAGTTTGTTATGTAAGCAGGGCGTGCTTCTTCTGTTGACAACACGATTTGATGGGCAGTTGTCTTGTCTGTAGATTGTCTTCTTTGGATAGTGTTGTTTACATTACGCATTTGGTGGTTAGTTTGCGATTTGTATTGCATTTCTATTGCGCCATTGGAACTTATCAAACATGTTTCGATTTAGTAGCAGTGTTTATAAGAGGAAGAAGCCTCCAGGGAGGTGCACTAGTGGAACTGTGACGATTTCTCCTAGCTTGGGACCTGATTCTGAAATAGTGAGGTTATTCATGAAGTGAAATCGCCTGTCTTTTACAAGAAAGAAGTTGCCTGGATCGACTGAAATCTACTGCAGTCTATTGGGGATGTATGGTGAGGACAATGTGAACAAAATGATTGTTTCTTTGTCTCAAAGGTGATAGATAAATCTGTATTATGTAAGGAATTTTGCAAATTGAGTAGATCAATAAATTTTAAGCAACACACAGGACTTGCAACAAAAATGTCTCCATTGTACTGTCATCACAGTGTTTCACTTTGGAGTTCAGAATATGTCGAAATAGACCAAGGTGAAACTGATAGTGAGAAAAGCAAGTACCATAGTGTAAATATTAGAAGTGTTTATGCTCTAAGGTCGATCGGTAAGGATTCGTCCGCTAGTCAAATGTTTCGTGACTTTATGATCTACCACCACCACCACCACCGAAATTCTGAAAATATGACTTGGTTGTTGGAGCCTTCGTTGAATATATTGTCCAAGAATCCAAGGAAGAATCACTGGAGAAGACTGTGGCGGTAAACGAAGAAATTCCAGATGTTCGGAATCCTTGGGACGTGTCTGTCACACAAGATGGGATGTGGCAGAAGTGCGGGCACACTTCACTTAATAGGTTAATAACGTCAACAAGTGCTGATACTACAAAGACTATAGATGTTGTAATTAAATTGAAACAGTGTAGGTGTCCTAAAAGACAAGGATGAGCATGCAGAAAACTGTTAAACTAATTATACTGATTCTATCGGGACCATGAAAGTTGCCGATGTGAAAGACATTTTCCGTCGCTCTCTTCAGTGATAGAATGTCAGATACCTACAGTTCCTGGGTGATGGTAATTCCAAGTCTTTTGTTGCTGTATCGGAGGTGAAACCTTACGGAAATAATGTCACCATCACTAAACATGAGTGCATAGGTCCGTTTAGAAACGGATGGGTGCAAGATTGCGTCGACTGGAGACCGCAATGAAGGGCGAAGTACTCAGTGATAGAAAACCTTTGGGTGGACCTAAAAGATTGACAGATGAGGCAATCAACAGATTGCAGAGAGACTACGGACTGGCAATAAGACAAAATACAGTGTTGATGCAATGGAAAAGGCTGTAGCGGCACTTTAGTACCACACCTTATCGGCTGAGGAGGAACCACTGCATGGACTATGCCCTGGCTCAAGGACGACAAATGTCGGGGATCTGAATGTGTATACAAATATCACAACCTACCACAAGCTGTCGTGAAAACTATAAAACCAATTTTCAGATACATTTCTGCAACTGAACTTCTGAAGATATGTCTCCATGGACGTGCACAAAATCAAAGTGAGAGCGTGAATAATGTAATTTGGGCCAGATTCCCAAAAAATGTGTTTGTGGAAATTCATACTCTTCATTCTGAGCTATATGATGCCATTGCTACGTGCAAGAAAAGTAACATTGTAAAGTGTAACGTGCAGCAGAAGTTGGAAGTGATGCTCGGAAAGTGCGTAGTGAGTGCAGTGATGTCGATAAACAATGAGAGGAAAACTGGATGCTGAAAGGAGAATAAAAAGCGTATGAGAGGCAAGCCAGACAAAGAATGAGAGGTGTGAAAAGATTAGATGGGGAGTTGTGTAGTGACAGTGAAAACCCCTGTTATGATGCTGGGCTCCACTGAAATGTTAGTTTAACTTTGAGCCTCGTTTTCCACAAGTTCACTTTTTTGCCATATAAGTTACATTTTCTCCTAAACTATTAGAGAAGCAGACTTCAAATTTTCATATGCATCTTCTGTGTTAGCCGGTTCATCATTTCTAATTGATGGCAGATTGTATTTCAAAGATACTATGCCCAAAAAATGTCAATTGTTTTCAATATCAAAACAATATCTTCCCAGAAAATGCCAATAAATTAAAATCTATGTGGTGCATGGTGTTAAATATAGTAATATTTTACTGTAAAAATGCCATCATTCTGGTGTTAATAGTTCATGAGAAAATGTTCCTTAAATTTAACAATTGAAGTATAAGACGTTCCGGGTCCCTCTAATGTATGAATGAAATACTACGAATGTATCTCTCCCTGTGGTAGATAAATTTTGAGGTAGGTACTCTTTACTATGTAGTTCGGTGTGAATTCCACTAATGAACCTTTGTGTTCGAAATAATTAGCGACATAGTATATGCAATTCAGTTTTTCAGGTTTTAATCCGATAGCCATGGTCGTAGTATTGTTGAATATAGAGATTGCCATGTATAATTTCTGCCGACACCAGGTGAGGCTGGTGGAATATTTCACTTACGCGCTCTGTTATATGTGATCGCTCCACCTTGAATGAATGAATTGTGACAGACAATCCTAAATAGTTGTGATAGATTCCAGTTATTGATCGCCAATCTGGTAGGCAGGCCACGGCAGTTTGTTTCGTTTACATTACATTGTATTTTGTTCATGTTGTTGATCAGTTGCCTGTCTCTCAAAAAGTCCTGATGTCAGCAAATCGTATTTCGGAATAATGTTTCTGATGATGTGACGTCACCGTATAGAACTGCGTCGTCCACGAACTGTCTCAGGTCCGTTGTATACATAAGTTGTGAGAGGTATCGTTACTATTTTTTTTTACCTTGGATACTGATTTATTCCGACAGCTGCGATTCCTTTTCAACTTCGAGGCTTCGTGATAGACGCGCGAAACACCAGGTTGATCTTTGGTTTCGGCCTTGGGCTGGTATACCTACACTTGCTGACGAGACATTTGGAGCACCTAGAAGAGGAGGAGGAAATTAAATAAAAACTTACGGTGTTCAGAAGGTATGTGATGTTATTTCAGTGATGATGAAATGTAGTCAAATTGACAGAGAACTTAGCAGAATGAGCCTACTAATCAGTCGGACGTTGCATCCCCTTTTTTCCTGGATATCTGCACTGATTCGGTTGAGATCGGTGTCATCAAGCCGTTGTCACCAGACGCAAGCGGGCCGGCAGCTTAGCAACTGGTCGGATGCCACACGTTTTGCATTGGGGACAGATGCGGGGATATTACGGCCATTGCAGTACGTCAACATCCTGCAGACAGTTCATAGAGGCAATTGCCATGTGTGGACGGCTCGGATTAAAGAAAGAAAGGGGAACAATTCAGAGCTGGGCTGCTAGATTTGTTACCGGCAGGTTGGTTGTGTTGTTTGAGGGAGGAGACCAGACAGCGAGGTCATCGGCCTCAACGGACGAGGGAAGGATGATGATGAAATTCGGCCGGTCCCTATCAAAGGAACCATCCCGGCATTTGCCTGAAGCGATTTAGGGAAATCACGGAAGCCGGTCGGTGTGGCCGAGCGGTTCTAGGCGCTTCAGTCTGGAACCGCGTGACCGCTACGGTCGCAGGTTCGAATCCTGCCTCGGGCATGGATGTGTGTGATGTCCTTAGGTTAGTTAGGTTTAAGTAGTTCTAAGTTCTAGGGGACTGATGACCTCAGATGTTAAGTCCCATAGTGCTCAGAGCCATTTGAAGCATTTTTGGAATCACGGAAAACCTAAGTCCGGACTCGGGATTGAACCTTCGGCCTCCCGAATGAGAGTCCAGTGTGCTAGCCAGTGCGCCACTTCGCTCTGTCCAGCAAGTTCGATCAACATGCAAGTGTTACGGAGATGCTTCGGGAACTCAAATGGAAATCCTGAGAGGGAATGCGACGTTCTTTTCGGAGTACACTATGCAGAAAATGTAGAAAACCTGCATCTGAATCTGACTGCAGAATAGTTCCACTGTCGTCAACGTACAGGTACATTCCGCGTTGCAGACCACAAAGACAAGAGAAATTAGGGCTCGTACGGAAGCATATAGACAATAGTTTCCTCCTCACTCTATTTGCGAGCGGAGCAGGCAAGGAAATGACTAGTAGTGGTACAAAATACCCTCCGCCACGCATCATACGATGGTTTGCCGTATGTGTTTGTAGATGCAGATCTACTACAGGGTGTATACGACCCGGGACAACCGGGAAATCCGGGAAAAACCCGGGAATTTTTTCATCCGGGAGAAAACCGGGAAAAACCCGGGAATTTTTCGGAATTCCGGGAATTTTTCATTGTTTTAGCTTTAAGTTAAATTTTTGTAATTTTGACTGCAGAAGTGATTCTCTAGCAAAGAATGTTATTGTATCCTGCTACTGGAGAATGATACTGCAGCAATAAAATATAAACGAGAGGGAAAAAAATAAAACTTTGGTGGCAAAGGAAATGTGCAATTTACAACAACAAACAACCGTGCACGCACAAGCGTCTGCAAATAGCAAAAATATGTCAAAGGACGTAGGGCAAAGACTGTAATTCTTCGTAACAATAAACTGCTTGCCATGAGCATGACGTCACAACTGTTCACATTAGGTTCGTTTGACCAATTGCCAGCGATCTGTTGCGCAAGCAGTACCTTCTCCCGCTACTTGAAGTTTGGCTGTTGGCTGTATCGGTAGTAGCAGCAAGCAGCCAGATGCAAACGAGAAATTTTTTTCTCGCGCGCGCTAGCTGCCAGATTCACGCTTGCACAGAGTTGTAGTGGGGAGGGGGTTAACCTCCACATGACCCGTGTTTACGTAAAGTGAATTCGCTGCTTCTCTTCGTGTACTGCTCCCACGTCAAATGAAAATACGGATTTCTGTGGCTGGGAGCTATCAAGTGAATTAAAATACATTCACATAATTACGGAGGGCAAAAATATATAATTAATTTCAGTTTTCTGATTTTATTTCCAAGTTAGTAGCGGTCAAGCATTAATCGCCTTGCAGAACAGTGAAGTTATTTTTGCAAGTTTGCTAAAGAAATTTGGCTTTATTAATCTTTCCGCCGAGGCGATCATTTTACAGTATTGGCTACTTCTAACTGTTCGCTGAATTTCAAGTGCACGTTATCATCTTCTGCCATATATGGCATTATGCCATAATAAAGAACGAAAAATGAGGTCGTAGAGTACTGGTACTCCAAGAAAATTTACATCCCTAAAACCACACTGAAAAGCTTAATATCAGATGGAACCTACTTCATTGTGAATCTGGAAAAAGCCAATTTGCACATCAAGCCGAATTATGCATTTTAGTATGGTTTACGAAATTCCGATGCTCTTGGAGTATCCTCTGATGCACTGTTTCTTCTATGGTGTAATGTAAGCTCTCTTAGTGCTTTATACGCACGAACATACGGGCTTCCTAAACACTGCAGTTGCACACGCACAATTATACCTGTTTTCTGGTGCTCTCTGGCAACTGGTAAATCGAACCTATTTCTAACAGTCTCCGAATAGTATTGCGAACGGTGGTTAGAAAAGCGTTACTTTCAAAGTAAATTTCTTTTTACGCAAGATGAATTATGTTACGTGTGAGAAAGTGGGATGGATATCTAAATCACAGAGCGTTCGAAACAGAACAGTTTGAGGACCAGCCACTTACAAGAATTTCGAGCCGAGACAATTATGTCATAATTTTAAATTTACTGGCACATTTGTGTGATGTGTCTTAAAGTATAACACACGCAAAAAAATATCAACATTACATGTGAAAGCTTAGCTTCTGTTGTAGCGTGTTAATCTTAGAGACTAACATTATATGTGAAAGCTTAGCTTTTCTAGAAGATATACGGTGCGGCATACATTAATGTAAACCGTTAACTTTTCCTCATGCGTGTTCGCGCTATGTGACCAGTGATCTTGCTATTGGCTGACTATAACACGTGTCCTATGTTCTGAATAGCCGCTGTCATCGGCTGACGAGATCTCGTGGCTTGAGATATGACTCGCTTACAAAAGGACATCGCAGTCTCGGTTTCAACGCTCCGGAAACTAACGCGCTGTGTTTGGTGCAATTCGAATTTATACTTTTGTAATATGAAAATATGCAGCGTATATGTTGATGCAAATCAAAGGTCTTTCCAAAATTTCTCTCCCTTTTTTTTAATTAAAGGTCTCTCCAAAACCTTCTTTGCCCCGTCTTTTTTTTCCGGGAAGTTCTATGCGATTGTATAAAACGTTAACCATTCGAAGGATTCATAAGTTTTACAGTTCCGAGGGAAAATCTACGGAAAACCTACTGTCACTTAGCACATAAAAAGTGTATTTTCGCCCGGGAAAAACCATATTTTTTAAACGGGGTATCCGGGAGAAATCCGGGAATAATCCGGGAATTTTTTTCCCTTGTCCCTGTATACACCCTGTACTACTATCCGTGACGTCAAGTCATACCCCATTACTCCCCTCACCATGACACCAGGAGTAGTAACACCGCTGTGTCTTTCTAAAACACTGGAAGAAAGTGACCTCAACCGAGGTGTCCATCATACTTCGTAGAGATGATCATTCGGTGTAGTGCAGAACCGCGATTCATTGCTGGCCGAAATGCTTCCCGTTTACGGCACCTCTCCAAACGCAGACATTAGTGTTGTGGCGTAAACGGCAGCCTACGCACGGGACAGTAATTCAAGGCACAATGCTGCTAGTCTCCGACAAACGGTACGGGATGACGCAGAATGTTGCAAGGAGTCCATTACCTGTTCTTGGGTGGCGGGCGCAGCTGTGAAGCGGTTAAACGTACTTGCTGCCCAATATGGCGATCCTTCTTTATAGAGGTTGCACGTCATCGACTGGAACCCTGTCAACGAGTAAGGCTGTCCTCAAATTCTTACGTAGCCCAGTACCAGGCCACTGTTGCATCTCAATACTCCTTAATTCTGGATATTACAAGATTTGGCCATTCTGTCAAGTGGGGACCCACAGTGAGGTCCGTTTTCAAACTATCAGATGCTGATAACGCGGTCTCTGACGGGTACTCGCCGCTTCTGTATCCTTCAGTGATCGCTGAACAACACACGCTGTTCACTCCCGTTACATATCGCACCAGGCCTGATAACAGTATTTAATATGGTTAATACTATTTAATTACACTCCGGTGTTCGCTCTATACAGAAAACTGTAGTTCTGATCCTTTACTGTACCCGCCGATGGTGTTTACATCTACGAAGTTAAATGGACATCAGACCATTTGCCTCGGTGCTTTTTTTTTCCCCAGGTAGTGCATTTCATGTCACAATTCTCTTTACTGTACATCGCCTCAGAGATTCGTCAGTTGAATTTTTGGACTGTAATAGACGTGTGTCAACTGCTATCTTATTTATCGTTCCAAATGTTGTATGCGTGTCTTCTCTAGTTTTTTTTCCGGAGCATCGATATTTTGTCTCATTACTGCGATTGTAGGTAATCGAGAGCGCTGATCATCCTCGGCTGGCACTCGCCCTCTACCAAATTAACTAATTTTCGAACATGGTTTTTCGCGGCGACATTCAAGAATAAATGCTTCAGGAGGTTCTTGCCTCGTTATATTTATCGGTCTCCAGATTAGACGGCTTTAACCTGTACACCGGCTACACCTTTAGTGTTCTTCAGTCACACACATTGACGTAATCTCTGGTATCATATGAAAGTTCTAAGACATAAACTTGACAAATAAAGGACCTGAAGATCTGCTGATGACGATAGAGGAAGTCATCGAAAGCTCGAGACTGATAAATCTGACTCGGCAAGAACTCCGTGAAGCATCTATTCAAACTAATTTCAGACTGTCATCGAAACTCTTAATCTCGCTAAATTCCTGTGTCAACAAACACTAGCGCTATTCTAAATTCGAGCATCGTATTTAGTCGAAATCCTAAATGCAGTACGTGACGAGAGGTCCGTTTCGAAATGTGACTGTTAATTCTCAGCACAACACCCGTAGCCCTTGCAACATCTGGACTAATAATGAACTATCTTTTTATACTCCATGAATTCTATTATAATAGGGATTTGTTTGCCACTCGTAAATATTTTGGGATGAGCACCTACAAAAGCAATAAGAGTGCTTATAAGGTGCAAGGGAAGCACAGAGTGCATAATGCATTTTCAAAAGAGAATGCATTCTCGTGATATGCTCTCTGCAAGAATTGATTCCTCGTTGTAATTAAAGATAATGCAAGATCGACCATGTTCAAAAGATATATTCTTTAATGGTAACATGGGATAGAGTACATGCGATTTATTTGTTGTTCCTAATTCGCTAGTCTGATAATGATAAGCCATATTTACCTCAAAATAACAATAACTTCTCACAACTGTTGTGACAGTACAATAAAACGGAACATTAATCCCGTTGCGGGCACAGACACACAAGTTATGAGAAAGTGATGATTAGTTTGCATACCTGACGCCCAAGGACTTATTGGCAAAATTAGCTCTATGTACTCTGCAAGAATTCGAAGCTGTCGCATCTACAAGACACCCTTCTTACTACAAATCAAAATTAATGAATAGGCCAGTTTTTTTTAGTATTGTTGCTATGTGTTAATATTGGTTTTATGGGCATTTAATATGGCATTATGAGGATAAACCTCATACGTGGAAGATGCAGCAAGTTGAATACACTAGGAGTGGCTGCGTTTACGATTCAAAGGTCACAAGAACCGAGATAGTCAAACACGAGGAGACGAATACGAGATGAGATGATGTAGGCCTGACAAGTCGTAAGACACTTTCAAGAATTCCTCAGATCGTTGTAAATGTTCAAATGTATATGAATTTCTTAGGGACCAAACTGCTGAGGTCATCAGTCCCTAGACTTAGACACTACTTAAGCTAACTTATCCTAAGAACAAAACAAACACACACACACACACACACACACACACACACACACACACACACACACACACGCCCGAGAGAGGACTCGTGCCTCCGGCGGGAGGTGCCGCGCAATCCGTAAAATAGCGCCTCTAACCGCGCGGCATCGTTGTAAAAGTTACACTTGTAATACCGCCACATTGGTCTCATTCTGGGTTTGGATACACTGTGCAGCAGTCTGAAAGAGCGTTTCTTGGAAATAGAGATGCATACTCACAGTTGGAAAAAGAGGCCTGCGTATCGTTGTACCGTTGGAAATACACGTAGACATTGTTGAAGTGCCAAAAATAGGATTACGTAAGATACAGATTATTAATCAAAATATTTGAAAGGTAGATCAAAGCAAAATATCTGAAGAACACTTTCACATGGCTGACAAAACGGATCTACAAGACTGCTTATAAGAAGTTGGGGAAATTCTTCCGTCATGTAGTGAGGAATTCAGATTTTTGAAGAAGCGTTGACTGGTCTTTTCTTGGTATGTATCATACCTAGATTTTTCTGGAATAATTCTTGACTGCTGCTCGTGCAAACCGCAATATTTAGCGCGAGCTCAACGGGAGATAAGATCATATGTCTCGAATTTTAAAGGTGAACTTACCGAACTATTTATTTTCTCCACCTTCAGTCATTATTTATGCTGCAGTCTCGCTTCTCTCTCTGTCTCACTCTCTTGCTTCCACTCTCCTTTCACTCTTACTGCAGTCTTCTTTATCGTTTGCGTCTGTGCTTTAATGAAACTTGTGTAAATTGCCGTAAAATATTTACTTTTAGTTGTGTTGGAAGCAAATTAACAAATTAGTGTTGTTATTTGCCTTAAGTTTCTCCAAAATCTGGTTCTCCTATGTGTGTTTTGGTTTCTGATGTCGTAAAAATGACGAACAGTGGTGTGCGGGTGAGCAGTACCATTCATGAGTTTTGCAGCGTTTATCAAATCGGAATTGTGGGGTCTCATTTGTGATCTGCTGTTCTGTAGTAGTTGTGTTGGTGTACATTTGATTTATTGTGTTTACGTCGCCGGCGAGTTGTGACACAGTTTCCCCTTTGTGTTTCAGGTAAGTGTCGCCGCTCGCTGCATTTGGGCTGGTGGGTGGCCGACGTGCGGCCATTAGCTACGTACCCGGCCGCTCTGCTGCGTGCGTGCCCGCCCTTATCGGACCAGAGTACGTGACCAGCCGGCCGGGCTTGTCTGCAGACCCCAATATCGGGCGCAGGGCCAACTGTTATTACATGGCGAGGGAAGGGCCCGGACTGGACTGGACTGGGCTGGGCTGCTGGTCCATACGTCTCCTCTTCCCTGTCCGCCCCTCACCATCGCTAGCCGCCTCACCCTGCAATCGTGCCGCTACTGCTGTAGGTGGTTTAATACGAGGACCTTGTCTTACCGTCTGCCTCCGTGACCGAGGGACGAACGATCGAATTAAATGTCTTGTAACCTCCCAACAGAAAAAATATGCATATCATTTACATTTAGTGTAACCTCCTAACAGTTTATTATTCCGTAACCTCGCAATAAGAACGTGACTAACCTCCCAATAAAAAACGTGACTCATATATAACCTTTCAATAATTAACTGACTGTGAATCTAAACTGGTAAATTTGGACGTCAGCAGTGCTGCGTCATGGTTCTGAAAGTTCATACTGAATAAATTGAAAATTCTTACGTCAATGAAGTCGCCAGATGACGAGTATATATCTGATCCTATAAGAAATTTTTCTGGCACAGGCCAGTGCAACGCTGGCCGCTAGATTTGTCATGTATAAAAAGAAACAACTGATTTTTCTTTACGATAATCGGGATGACCATGGATTGGAGAAATTAGTAAATTCTTTAAATTCAGATGAATGATTGTCAAAAGTTAATTTTTATAAGAAAGATTATTAATAAGAGATTTTTAAAAACATTTACATGGGACTTGATATAACAGTAGTCCAAATTTTGTGTAATAAACTACATATGCGCGCGGCTATTTTTACCTTATACTACATCGCTCAGGCACCGCCATCGCTCCCCACGACCAGCCCAGGCAACTCCATACACACGACTGCTAGCTACTACTTACTCCTACTGCTCTTACTGCAGCGAACACTCCTCTCTGGTCTGACATTCTCTTATAGCTTACATATCGCAAGCAGCGCGTGAGCAATCCATCGAAATTACGAGGTGCATTCAAGTTCTAAGGCCTCCGATTTTTTTTCTCCGGACTGTAAAGAGATAGAAACATGCGCATTGTTTTAAAATGAGGCCGTATTCATTGTCAATACGTCCCAGAGATGGCAGCACCGTACGGCAGATGGAATTTTACCGCCAGCGGCGAGAATGAGAACTGTTTTAAATACTTAAAATGGCGACGTTTTCCTTACTTGAACAGCGTGCAATCATTCGTTTTCTGAATTTGCGTCGTGTGAAACCAATTGAAATTCATCGACAGTTGAAGGAGACATGTGGTGATGGAGTTATGGATGTGTCGAAAGTGCGTTCGTGGGTGCGACAGTTTAATGAAGGCAGAACATCGTGTGACAACAAACCGAAACAACCTCGGGCTCGCACAAGCCGGTCTGACGACAGGCTCGAGAAAGTGGAGAGAATTGTTTTGGGGGATCGCCGAATGACTGTTGAACAGATCGCCTCCAGAGTTGGCATTTCTGTGGGTTCTGTGCACACAATCCTGCATCACGACCCGAAAATGCGAAAAGTGTCATCCAGGTGGGTTCCACGACCACATGGCTACCCGTGTAGCATGTTGCCAAGCAATGTTGACGCGCAACGACAGCATGAATGGGACTTTCTTTTCGTCGGTTGTGACAATGGATGAGACGTGGATGCCATTTTTCAATCCAGAAACAAAGCGCCAGTCAGCTCAATGGAAGCACACAGATTCACCGCCACCAAAAAAATTTCGGGTAACCGCCAGTGCTGAAAAAATGATGGTGTCCATGTTCTGGGACAGCGAGGGCGTAATCCTTACCCATTGCGTTCCAAAGGGCACTACGGTAACAGGTGCATCCTACGAAAATGTTTTGAAGAACAAATTCCTTCCTGCACTGCAACAAAAACGTCCGGGAAGGGCTGCGCGTGTGCTGTTTCACCAAGCAAACGCACCCGCACATCGAGCTAACGTTACGCAACAGTTTCTTCGTGATAACAACTTTGAAGTGATTCCTCATGCTCCCTACTAACACCTGACCTGGCTCCTAGTGACTTTTGGCTTTTTCCAACAATGAAAGACACTCTCCGTGGCCGCACATTCACCAGCCGTGCTGCTATTGCCTCATCGATTTTCCAGTGGTCAAAACAGACTCCTAAAGAAGCCTTCGCCGCTGCCATGGAATCATGGCGTCAGCATTGGGAAAAATGTGTAAGTCTGCAGGGCGATTACGTCGAGAAGTAACGCCAGTTTCATCGATTTCGGGTGAGTAGTTAATTAGAAAAAAAATCGGAGGCCTTAGAACTTGAATACACCTCGTACATCTGCTCGAGTGCGCTAGCAATAAATTCCTTAATCATCCAACTCTTACACTCTTGTTGTAGGTACGTGTATTGAACAAGGATTGTTGGAATGGCTAAAGCCGTCAAACACGTGACAAGTTAACTAACGTTGATGTGGTGCTCTACCAGTTTCTTACATCTAAATCTACGTAGATACTCCGTAAGCCACGATATGATACCTCGTGGAAGGTATACTGTACCACTAATACTCACTTCCTTTCCCGCCCCATTCGCAAATAGAGCTAGGGAAAAACGACGGTCTATATGCTTACGTTTGAGCCCTAATTTCTCGAGACGTATCTTCGTGGTCAAGACGCGCTATGTACGAGGGGCGTTTCAAAAGTCCGTGCAAAAATAAAAGCTACCTACGTGTTTGGGTAAACTTTAGTCTCCTTTGAGACTTACACACTTCGTCCAACTCTGTTCTAATTTGTTGATCCCTTCCGAATAATAGGAATTGTCCAAGTCTGCAAAATAGCTATTATTTGCTGCAGTCATCTCCTTGTTTCAATAAAATCTTTGTCCACCGCGATTTCTGCAGATTAGGGAACAAATAGTAGTCCGTGGGAGCCAAGTCTGGAGAATGGGGGGGGGGGGGGGGGGGGGCGGAGAATGTGAAAAGAGTTGGAATCCTATTTCCAATAATTTTGGGACCGCTACTGCTGAGGTGTATACTGGTTTATTGTCGTTATGGTAAAGGACATTTTTGCGGTCCAATCGCTGGCCTTTTTCTTGTAGCTCGGTTTTCAAACTGTCCAATAACGATGCATAAAATGCACCTGTAATAGTTTTACCCTTTTCCACATAGTCTCTGAGGTTTATCCCTTGCGAATCCCAAAAGACAGCCGCTATAACCTTTCCGGCCGAAGGAATGGTCGTCACCTTTTTTGGTGCAGATTCTGTCTTGGTAACCCATTGTTTAGATCATTTTTTGGTCTGAGGAGTATAGTAATGTATCCATGTTTCATCCACAGCGACGAAACGACGCTTTAAGCCCTGCGGATTCTTCCTGAACAGCTGCAAACCATCCTTGCAACACTTCACACGATTCCGTTTTTTGTCAAGCGTGAGCAGTCGCGGAACCCATCTTGCGGATAGATTTCTCATGTCCAAATGTTTATGCAAAATATTATGTACCCGTTCATTCTAGATGCCCACAGCAGTAGCATTCTCACACACCTTAACTCTTCTGTCGTCCATTACCATATCATGGATTTTATCAATGATTTAGGGAGTTGTAACCTCCACAGAGCGTCCAGAACGTTCAGAATCATTTGTGCCCATATGGCCACTCCGAAAATTTTGACACCACTCAGAAACTGTTGTAATCGAAGGTGCAGTATCATTCTAATGTTTATCAAGCTTCTCTTTAGTCCCCTGAGGCGTTTTTCCTTTCGTAAAGTAATGTTTAATCACCACACGAAATTCTTTTTCGTCTATTTTTTTGACAATCACTACACTTCCTTGATTCATACGAATGCCAAACAAAAAAAAATTAGACCAATATGGCTGAAACTTGGTGTGCGTTCTTTCCAAAGATGCTACTAACTAAACATGACCTCGATACGCGCCTGTGGTGTCCTCTCTCGGACTTTGCCCGGACTTTTCAAACGCCCCTCGTATGTTGGTGGCAGTAGAATCGTTCGGCAGTCAGCTTCAAATGCTGCTTCTCTAAATTTTCTCAGTAATGTTCCTCGAAAAGGACGTCGCCTTCCCTCCAGCGATTTCCATGTGATTTTCTGAAGTACATCCGTAATACTTGTGTGTAGTAGTTTTGTGGTGTCACTTCCTGCTATTTTTCGTTCAGGAGTGTTTTGTCACGAGAAACACAAATTTCTGCGATATTTTGGCAACGTGCTACGTAATGTAGAATCAGTAGGAAGCAAAAACGCTCCCTGCGCCACAAGCTGAAAGCAAGACACCATATTGTATTTGTCGTGGGCAGTAAAAGCCCATATTCGGTGGGTTTTATGTTCTGCGTTTCACTATATAAATAGAAGCTATTTCTAAGCGCCAGCACATGGAATGACTCGAAAACGAAACGTCGTTGGTACGATGTGTTGGAAGCCGTCAATAAGGCGAAGGATATACACAGCTCATGTTAATGTCCCCTAATGTGAGTCTGTATAGTTTCATCCGATTGTGTGCAGGTACCCATATCAGCCTGAGGGATTGGACTCGCAAGCTACTGAACCGCTGTCCAGTCAAAAAGCTGACACCAACCTGTCAGCTGTAACCTCCACCACACACCCTAATGCACTTTGCGGAGTATATATGTAGTTGAGCAAGAGCGTGGGATTTAGATACCCTATACAGTGCGGGTCATAGATGACGAATACTTAACGCTGTTGAAATGCATGATAACAATAGAAAATGTTATCTCTAAATAGATCAGAATTTAGCTTGCGAAGTACGTTGTAACTGAGTATCGCACTTTGGAATGCAGCTGTTTTACTAATGACTGAAGAATTCGGATAATTAATTTGTGCATTACGTTAATAGAAATTAGTTTTGGCTTCATTCCATTGCACAGTGATTTCAATTCGTTAACACAAGCTTTAATTGCTAAGAAGTGCATCCTAAATTTTATATCTCTTGGGACTTCTACCAAATAGCGCACTTAAGCAACATGCAGTAGCACTTCTAACATTCATAACAGTTTTCCAAGAATCGTGTTAAGTGGACATTATACATGAAATTCGTTGAAATTTGACTTCTGGACTTCCCTGAACATTTTGGTGTATAATATATTAAAATCAGACAGTTGTGAGACCTTCAAATAATATTTTGAATGTTGACGTGTGACTGTCAAATTTCGCGGCTACGCATATACTGCCACAGTTGAACAGTCATATCTTGGGAACTACACAGTCTAGAAGACTGAATGGCTTTGCTTTGTGCCTACTGCTGCGTCTCAGAAGTTGGCATTGCGAATAAACAAATCAGTCCTTTGTTTCTGTTACCAGTTTTCGTTGAATGTAGTGTGATTATCAGCTGTTCTTGTAGTAAGCTAACTTCTATTGCTTTTTATAGGTAAATAAAATGACTAAGTGTAAAAGTAACTGTGGCAATTTAGAGAAGATGAAAAGAGCTGTGTGGAGCACTTTCTTTCATCGAATATCAGCCGATGAAAAGCCATGTCATGCTTTGTGTCCTCCTCCACCAAAAACTTGGTGTAAATATAGGCAAGTTGAATTTTCTGGCACCCTGCATGAATTTACACATAAACATTCTCTTCCTTTGGCAGTAATGGAGGCACTCAAACCTATTTCGAGAGATTTCACAAATCCTGAACTACTAAAGAAGTGTTTACGTGGAAAGACTCAGAATGTGAATGAGTCCTTCAATAATTTTGTGTGGTGCCGTGTGCCAAAAAAATGTATTCGTTGGCCTTATGACTCTAAAGTTAGCAGTGTCTGATGCTGTAATAACTTTTAATGGTGGAAACTATGAAAGACTTAAGGTTCTAGAGAAGTGAGGGCTAAGATTTGGACAGAACACAGTTAAAGGACTGTGGGAACTGGATGAGCTTCTGAGCAGAGGTAGCTGCTCAGAAAATGACAAAAGAAGCGAGAAAGAAAAGGAGGCGGCAAACACTGGGCTGTTGTAACACTGCAGAAGACACAGACTATGGGCCAGGGCAATTCTAGTGCATAAAAGACGCAGAAATGTAAGTCTGTATAAGAATTTGTAATAAAAAATTTTAAACCTCAATATCTCTGAAATACATTTTTTGCAATAAATCACCCGTTTCCTAAAAAAGTACTGATGGTATTTTCACAGCATGCCGAGTGTGAGATTCAACACATATGGAACTATAATAATTAAAATATCCTGAGTTTTTTGTTTTTATGTTCATTTATTTACAGAATTCTGTCAAAAAATTGAGTGTTTGAAGAAAAAAATGATAACATGCCCCACAATACAATTTCAGTAATAATTCTAGTTCAGTGTATCTAGAACGGTGCATTAAATAATTATGGGAAATTGTAAGTTGGTGTATTAAAAAGTTTCCAAGTTAATGGGTCACAAAATACGGTAATTTAACATTGGCGTCATAGGACATACAATGTCCCCTTAAGTTCTACTGCAGCCATTATAAGTCGGTTTCCCGGTACAAAGTATGAATAAGTTTTGCGTCTGTAATGTATTCCATCGAAATGGTTCGTTTTGGTACGGTTCTTTCGCCGAAGCGCTGCGGACTTAACGAGAAATTCTCTGCTACTGGTAAACCGTGCCACGGCACCACCGCTCCAAGAACTGCCTAATCGTGAAGGCGAATCGTGCTGCTTACAATCGATTCATAGCGGGAAGGTAGGAAGGTGGGGGGGGGGGGGGGGGGCGCTTGGCGGTCGCCTGGAATGCCGCTGACCAGTCTGTAGTTTCGTAGCGGTTCTACTTTCAAAATTGTCGTCTAGCAAATTGTCTCGGGCATTTCACAACATGTTTCACATCGAGAAGAAATAGTAGTTAGTGTGTACAATAAATAAATGTACAAAGATTACACAGTTCTTACTCTGAATTTACATTCCCCACTTGTAAAACGTTCTTTAGTCTTGCTAACTCAAAATTGTTTCGGCAGAATTTTATAACAGTATTGGATACCTCACTGTTTTTTACGTTCTGTTTCGCACCCAAGTCTGACTTTTGGTTGTTTAATTTACCTCCGCGCGACGCATTTCTGAAAGGAAGTGCCATTGTCACGTTCGTTTTCATTATTTTCATAATCTTAAATTCAATTAACGCAGAGTTAAAATACACTCCTGGAAATGGAAAAAAGAACACATTGACACCGGTGTGTCAGACCCACCATACTTGCTCCGGACACTGCGAGAGGGCTGTACAAGCAATGATCACACGCACGGCACAGCGGACACACCAGGAACCGCGGTGTTGGCCGTCGAATGGCGATAGCTGCGCAGCATTTGTGCACCGCCGCCGTCAGTGTCAGCCAGTTTGCCGTGGCATACGGAGCTCCATCGCAGTCTTTAACACTGGTAGCATGCCGCGACAGCGTGGACGTGAACCGTATGTGCAGATGACGGACTTTGAGCGAGGGCGTATAGTGGGCATGCGGGAGGCCGGGTGGACGTACCGCCGAATTGCTCAACACGTGGGGCGTGAGGTCTCCACAGTACATCGATGTTGTCGCCAGTGGTCGGCGGAAGGTGCACGTGCCCGTCGGCCTGGGACCGGACCGCAGCGACGCACGGATGCACGCCAAGACCGTAGGATCCTACGCAGTGCCGTAGGGGACCGCACCGCCACTTCCCAGCAAATTAGGGACACTGTTGCTCCTGGGGTATCGGCGAGGACCATTCGCAACCGTCTCCATGAAGCTGGGCTACGGTCCCGCACACCGTTAGGCCGTCTTCCGCTCACGCCCCAACATCGTGCAGCCCGCCTCCAGTGGTGTCGCGACAGGCGTGAATGGAGGGACGAATGGAGACGTGTCGTCTTCAGCGATGAGAGTCGCTTCTGCCTTGGTGCCAATGATGGTCGTATGCGTGTTTGGCGCCGTGCAGGTGAGCGCCACAATCAGGACTGCATACGACCGAGGCACACAGGGCCAACACCCGGCATCATGGTGTGGGGAGCGATCTCCTACACTGGCCGTACACCACTGGTGATCGTCGAGGGGACACTGAATAGTGCACGGTACATCCAAACCGTCATCGAACCCATCGTTCTACCATTCCTAGACCGGCAAGGGAACTTGCTGTTCCAACAGGACAATGCACGTCTGCATGTATCCCGTGCCACCCAACGTGCTCTAGAAGGTGTAAGTCAACTACCCTGGCCAGCAAGATCTCCGGATCTGTCCCCCATTGAGCATGTTTGGGACTGGATGAAGCGTCGTCTCACGCGGTCTGCACGTCCAGCACGAACGCTGGTCCAACTGAGGCGCCAGGTGGAAATGGCATGGCAAGCCGTTCCACAGGACTACATCCAGCATCTCTACGATCGTCTCCATAGGAGAATAGCAGCCTGCATTGCTGCGAAAGGTGGATATACACTGTACTAGTACCGACATTGTGCATGCTCTGTTTCCTGTGTCTATGTGCCTGTGGTTCTGTCAGTGTGATCATGTGATGTATCTGCCCCCCAGGAATGTGTCAATAAAGTTTCCCCTTCCTGGGACAATGAATTCACGGTGTTCTTATTTCAATTTCCAGGAGTGTATTAGCAGGGAAAGAGTTTACAGTATAATTACTCAACTTACATTACCTACCCTGTATTTGAAATGGTTGGGAGATGAACTACAGGTAGAACTTCATTTTCTGGATTTGTGACACCAGATCATCTGAATACTCAGTCGGTTCTCATTTCTTCGAAGTACTGCGTAACGTTTTACGGACGCTTAGGGGGAGTTGGAACGTCCTGTCCCGACAATGTTAAATTTAGTGACTTGGCTTCCCTATATTTCTGGAACCACTGTAGCCATTGAGATGAAACTTTTACAGGATATTAAACTCTATGTTCTGAGTCTACTAAACTGCAAAAATTGCATTTCAGCCACTGCTTCCGGAAATACAATTTTTTAATTACACGGTTAAAATTTTGTGTATTTATTTGTACATTATCCTAAATAATTTTAATTGTACACAACATTATGTTCTTCTTTTAGTTCATTAGACTCAGGATATGTATGTTATTACTCCCTGAAAATTTGAATACTCTACTCGATGCGGGTTCTGAGATTTAGGGAAAAACGCAACATAAAATGTAAATTGTCAGGAACGGCTTCTAAAGTTTCAAAAGACTGTAACTCACTTAATATATGCTTAATTTTTTTTATTTTTAGTTACTCAGAAGCACCCTACAACATACTGTGTATCATCCTCTTGATCTTTTTCCAAGTTTTTTCTTCTTTCTGGACTCCTTAGTGCCGAACTGTGCTGCACACTCTGCTTTATCAATGATAACCTTTTCCATCCGTTCAAGTTCTCTGATGCAGTTTGCTCCAGGGTTAATTGCCATATGCTGTAGCACTTTCACCCTACCAGTGTTGCCATCATTAAAGGCAATAACAGCATCACTGACCCCCCACTTTAGTGTCTTCATTCCAGCAAAAACATTTTTTTGTAAGTGAATTCATATAAGATTATTGAACGACTCGTTGGGATTTTGAGCCTGACCATGCAGACACTTCTTCAGTAATTCAGGATTTGCCAGGTCTCTGTAAATAGGTTGTATGGTATCCATGACTGCTGCTGGGATGGAATTTTTATGGCTGTATGAAGTGTTTCAGTACTGGGCATTGTGGTAATTGCACCGTGAATCAGGTCCAGGAGGGCTGACTGGTTTTTCATCGGTTGACCGTCTGTCGAAGAAGGTAGCCCATACTGCCTGCTTCATTTCCAACAAATCCTCAGTGCCATTCCTAATGGCCATTCCATATTACTGCTGTAGTTCATCAATCATTTTGTCTGTCAGCCTGCCTCTTACCGTTTTACCATCAGAAAGTTTCTTGTCTCTCAAACTTTGTTTCAGTTTCCTCAACCTGGTGCCTATCCTGTTCTGGACGTGACCAACACTGTTAACCCTTATAACAGAGAAATCTACAGCCTTCTATATAAAAAATTACCGATTGTGTTAGATCTTGAAGTAATGAACGTAAAAATTTTAACATTTTCAACCGATGCAGATTATATTTAAAAAAATAAAATAAAATGCTTCCCATCTGAGTTTGTAAGTGATATATATAATCATTTTATTCCGAAAATTGCTAAGTTTTAGTGAGATAAGAATCCGAAAATGTGAAAAAAATTTTAGTTCTAACTGCCCAGTAAGAAAATCACCTTAGTCCCCGAAACCACACAACTGATCATTACTGTGATCCCGATGTGCGGCTACAACGATAAACTTGTTATGTGGGCAGTTGCAGCAGAACTCTACAGATAGCACACCTTATACACTATTGGCCATTAAAATGCTACACCACGAGGATGATGTGCTACAGACGCGAAATTTAACCGACAGGAAGAAGATGCTGTGATACGCAAATGATTAGCTTTTCAGAGCATTCACACAAGGTTGGCGCCGGTGGCGACACCTACAACGTGCTGACAAGAGAAAAGTTTCCAACCGATTTCTCATACACAAACAGCATTTCACCGGCGTTGCCTGGTGAAACTTCGTTGTGACGCCTCGTGTAAGGAGGAGAAATGCGTACCACCACGTTTCCGACTTTGATAAAGGTCGGATTGTAGCCTATCGCGATTGCGGTTTATCGTATCACGACATTGCTGCTCGCGTTGGTCGAGATCCAATGACTGTTAGCCGAATATGGAACCGGTGGTTTCAGGAGGGTAATACGGAACGCCGTGCTGGATCCCAACGGCCTCGTATCACTAGCAGTCGAGATGACAGGCATCTTATCCGCAGCCATGTGATGGCTGTAACGGACATTGGAAACGTGTATTCGTCATCGCCATACTGATTTACCACCCGACGTGATGGTTAGGACGTTAGTGCGGCTTGTTCTTGAGAAATGCTAGAGTGTTAGAGATTCGCAGGAGGTTCTATTAAAGGCGACTGCTACGGTCGCAGGTTCGAATCCTGCCTCGGGCATGGATGTGTGGGATGTCCTTAGGTTAGTTAGGTTTAAGTAGTTCTAAGTTCTAGGGGACTGATGACCACAGATGTTAAGTCCCATAGTGCTCAGAGCCATTTGAACCATTTCTATTAAAGGAAGATACCGAAGCAATCCAGAAGCAGGCTGCTAGATTTGTTAACGATAGGTTCGAACAACATCAAAGTGTTACGCAGACGATTCGGGAACTCGAATCGGAATGCCTGGAGGGAAGATGATGTTAGTTTGGAGGAACACTGTTGAGTAAATTTGGAGAACCGACATTTGAACCTGACTGCAAAACAATCGTACTGCCGCCGACATACTTTTTGCGTAAGGATCACGAAGATAAGAAACGAGAAATTAGGGCTCATACGGAGGCGTATGGGCAGTCGTTTTTCCCTCGTTCACAGGAAAACAAATGACTAGTGGTGGTGCAGGGTACCCTCCACCACACACCTTACGGTCGCTTCGTGAGTAAGTATGTAGACCGTAGACGTTAACTATTGACTTTCAAATATTGATTGGCGACTCCGTGGAGTGTTCTGTGCACTTTCAAATAGTCACGTTTAACCCTGTCTGTCGCGTTAAGGCTCGGCAGGTGACCCCTATTTAAACAGATTTTACGTGTACAGTACTGCAGCCAGTTATTCCGGGTCCGCCAATAAACCTTTCTGATTACATCTGTGGAGTAATACTTTCCGTAATTTGTCTCGCGCTCTGCTTATCGCCAAAAAAGCGGGACGAGTTGGCTAATGTTGATATGGAGCTCTATGGGTTTTATGGCGTCACTTCCGGCCATTTCATGTTGAGGAGCCATTTCGTCACGAGAAACGCAAAATAAATGCTGCGATATTTCGGCAACGTGCCACGTAAAGTAGAATCAATACGAAGCAAGAACGTTCTCTGTTTCATAAGCAGAACTTGCGAGAGGCAAGTTCGTATTTAGCTGTTTTCGTCCCGTAATTCGTGTGGTAGGAAAGTACAGCGTTCTGAGGCAACGGCACATACGAAGACGCATCAAAAATGTATCGTTCTTGGTAGGATTTAGAGTGTTAGAATTAAATAGTAGTAAACAAAATATCGGCGAGTAAAGTCTTCAGAAGACCGTAACAAAATACCAGGTCGCTCATTGTAGAACTGCAGCGTAGTGTAATTGGTAGGTGCTCGACGTTACGAAACAGTGGGTAGCGGGTTCACGTCCCGCTGTATCCAGTCTTTTCCCACTTTCGCGTTTTCTAAAAGAATGTGGGGCTTTCTTATTAAATAAATAGAAAGAAGCTGTGTGATATTTCATTTTGTGTAAATATACCTGCAAGTGCGGTCTCTGTTAGGAATGAAATGTTCGATTTCATGAAATTTTAGAAGCTGATTTCCGTACTGACTGAACATGTATCTTCCCGTTTTCATTACATGTTCGTGGATACTGAAGATTTCATTGATGCACACTACAGACAGGACATGAATAGCATATGGACTAGGGAGAAAATCTGAGTTTTAATCGAGTTAACATAGGAATTTTACGCACCTCGATTTTGGTACACAAATTGGGTGGTTATCGAGCCGAACAAAGCCGACAATTGCCGATTGAGAGCGCAAATTAGCGTTAACCATCTTGTGTCGCGTGCCGACGGCACTGTCTCCGGTGAAGTCGCATGTCATGTTCACGTCCACTTCAACGGTAGCTGCCTCGTCGCCTGTGAGGACGTCTTTCGGGTGTGATCATGGTGCGGCGGTTGTGTCGACGCAAGACTCGCGGAGGTACGCGTGCACCTTGTCAAAGGCACTCCATTCGTAATGAAATAGAGTGCAACCGTTTCCAGTGGCGCGTCCGTAGTCGGGCGACTGCACAGGCACCAAAACGGTGGGCTGTTTGACTGCTTAGCACACGGTTGCATTCACTTCCATCAGAGAAGTGCAGTTTGACAGGCGCCCGGGTACTGCCGTCCACAAGGCCGCGGCAATACAATCGAATCCTCAGATTCTGGCTGCAGCCACAAGTGTGGTTTCGCGCGACGCTACGCAAGCTTCGAGAACAGACGAAAGGGCGGTTTGAACCGGGCAGACGTACGTACCCTTTGTACCCTTCTGAGAATGATAGAAGGAAGAAACGCAAGACGGTGCACTCTGCTGGAACTAGAGCAGCAGATGTGGTCGGGATGGGTGAGTCATCAGTCAGTGCCGACAGATGTACTCTGGGCGCACTCGCATCGTTGACGCTTCCCGACGGCTGCCACACGATTTGTGCATATACGTTCAGTACTCAACACGCTACAACTCACTATCTAAAAACCTGCACATTTACAGGCTCTCACCATTACGTTACAATACCTTAGATACTTCGTTGAATGCTATTCCAATTTGAAACAGCATTAGTTTCTTACAGCATGTATGTTTTGCTAGCGCAAGATGACGTGTGACGAACAGGACAGTTATTTAACGGTCGGTGAAATACTTTCATATTCAAACAAATCGAAGATCTTCTTGGTGGCATCATATAACAAATTTTAAACGTAGAACTGCAAATAAGTTTCCATTTCGCAATCACATCATCATCAGTCGACTTGGGCGGCTTTTGGAGGACTAAAAGAACAGTGATGGATTTGTTACTCAGGTGACACCCAATGACTAGTTCACGTTGAAAGTCACCTCAGGTAACCGACCCATTCTGCTGTTATTTCCTTCCCCGCCTCCTTTTATACTCGTAACCTCTAGTGGTCATTTCCGCATAACGTAGAGCTGGCCAGATACTTGGTCAGGATAGTTTATATGATTTCTGGTTTTCCTTCTAATGAATAACGTCACTGATACTGTTTCTAAGCCTGCAAGAAAATGATCGGGCGAACAAATGAGGTAAATCAGCGTTATTTCTTCCGCGACTAGGATTCGAAGCGGCTTAGCTGAGAGTTTCGGGCAGGTCTACTGTTGCCTACAAGGCAATACGGGCAGCGAGGTATGACCGTGGGACTTGTAATGAGCATGTTGCCAAGCCTTCCTGCCATTATTGCCAGTAGATGAATCCTGATGAAGCCGTTGCTTCTTTTTCAAGTAACTTGCCGCAAGGGCTGAATGGACCCCGTTCCAGACTCCCTACATCGGAAAAAGTCTGATGTGGTACCGGGTATCGAACCCGGGTCTTTCCGCACCTAAAGCAGCCACGCTAACCGTTAGACTACGGAGGCTAATAAATCCAAACGACCGGAGGACGTCGATCAGTTCGTGCGGACGAGGTTATACACCACTGGCCATTAAAATTGCTACACCACGAAGATGACGTGCTACAGACGCGAAATTTAACCGAGAGGAAGAAGATACTGTGATATGCAAATGATTAGCTTTTCAGAGCATTCACACAAGGTTGGCGTCGGTGGCGACACCGACATGAGGAAAGTTTCCAACCGATTTCTCATACACAAAACAGCAGTTGACCGACGTTGCCTGGTGAAACGTTGTTGTGATGCCTCGAGTAAGGAGGAGAAATGCGTACCATCACGTTTCCGACTTTGATAAAAGTCGGACTGTAGCCTATCGCGATTGCGGTTTATCGTATCGCGACATAGCTGCTCGCGTTGGTCGAGATGCAATGTGTGTTAGCAGAATATGGAATCGGTAGGTTTAGGAGGGCATCTTATCCGCATGGCTGTAACGGATCGTGCAGCCACGTCTCGATCCCTGAGTGAACAAACGGGAACGTTTGCAAGACGACAACCGTCTGCACGAACAGTTCCACGACGTTTGCAGCAGCATGGACTATCAAAAAAATGGTTCAAATGGCTCTGAGCACCATGGGACTCAACTTCTGAGGTCATTAGTCCCCTAGAACTTAGAACTAGTTAAACCTAACTAACCTAAGGACATCACACACATCCATGCCCGAGGCAGGATTCGAACCTGCGACCGTAGCGGACTCGCGGTTCCAGACTGCAGCGCCTAGAACCGCACGGCCACTTCGACCGGCCATGGACTATCAGCTCGGAGACGATGGCTGCGGTTACCCTTAACGCTGCATCGCAGACAGCAACGCCTGCGATGGTGTACTCAACGACGAACCTGGGTGCACGAATGGCAAAACGTCATTTTTTCGGATGAATCCAGGTTCTGTTTACAGCATCACGATGGTCGCATCCGTGTTTGGCGACATCGCGGTGAACGCACACTGGAAGCTATACTGGCGTATAACGCGGCGTAATGGTATGGGGTGCCATTGGTTACACGTCTCGGTTGTGGTGTCACCGCCAGACACAACACTTGCTAGGTGGTAGCCTTTAAATCGGCCGCGGTCCGTTAGTATACGTCGGACCCGCGTGTCGCCAGTATCAGTGATTGCAGACCGAGCGCCGCCACACGGCAGGTCTAGAGACACTTCCTAGCATTCGCCCCAGTTGTACAGCCGACTTTGCTAGCGATGGTTCACTGACAAATTACGCTCTCATTTGCCGAGACGATAGTTAGCATAGCCTTCAGCTACGTCATTTGCTACGACCTAGCAAGGCGCCATTACCAGTTACTGTTGATGCTGTAAAACATGTACCGTCACGAGCGATGTTCACCTATTATGGATTAAAGTTAAGTATTTCAACAGATACGTACGTTCTTTGCTACTATAAATTCCGTGTCCTGTTCCACGCCAACCTGCGTGAGCTTAAACGCGTGCCTTTCGGCTTCCTGTCATAGTGGTTTGGCTGTCTTGCCAATCCACAACATCGGTCACCTCTTGTTCGCATTGACGGCACTTTGAACAGTGGACGTTACATTTCAGATGTGTTACGACCCGTGGCTCTACCCTTCATTCGATCCCTGCGAAACCCTACATTTCAGCAGGATAATGCACGACCGCATGTTGCAGGTCCTGTACGGGGCTTTCTGGATACAGAAAATGTAAGACTACTGCCCTGGCCAGCACGTTCTCGAGATCGCTCACCAATTGAAAACGTATGGTCAATGGTAGCCGAGCAACTGTGCCGTCAGAATACGCCAGTCACTACTCTAGACGAACTGTGGTATCGTGTTGAAGCTACATGGGCAGCTGTACCTGTACACGCCATCCAAGCTCTGTTTGACTCAATGCCCAGGCGTATCAAGGCCGTTATTACGGCCAGAGGTGGTTGTTGTGGGTACTGATTTCTCACGATCTATGCACCCAAATTGCATGAAAATGTAATCACATGTCAGTTCTAGTATAATATATTTGTCCAATGAATACCCGTTTATCATCTGCATTTCTTCTTGGTGTAGCAGTTTTAATGGCCAGTAGTGAATGATTGCCCTGGCTCATCCGGATAGCCACAAGTGCTCGTGACGTGTCAGTGATGCAGATTAGTATGACAGAGCCATCTCCTGTTGGGAGCCGACGGCGTGCCGACCGGACTGTGGAGCCGGAGCAGAGTCGGGGCCGCCGCGTGAGGTGGACACGTCAGCTGGCGGTGACGTATCGACCGCTTAGGTGGGGGGTGTCCGTGACGGCGGGGTGACGGACGGGACAGCTGTGGCCCGGGTCAGCTGCGCAGCTGTGGCCCGTAGCCGCTAGGCGCGCGCCGCGCTTCCCGGAGCTGCGCTACGCAGAACGTTATCTGGCAGGGGAGGGCCTTTCCTTTCCATGCTTGCGCTTCTTTCCGCGAGTGCGCGAGCGCCGATATCGCGCACTTCCTGCCGACCGCGACCCCGGCCCCGGCCTGCCCGCTGAGGTCGTAACCAGTAGCGAGTAGCCAGTAGCCGTCCAACCAGTCAGTGAGTGCGTCCCGCAGCCACCAGCCGCCGCCGTCATGCTCGTCCGCTCCAAAGCCGTCCTCGCCGTCTGCTTGCTCGTCGCGCTGCTGCCGGTACGTCGCGCTGCGCCGCCACTGTGCACCAGGCCCTGCGTACCAGTGCTGTGCTTCGATACGACTTTTGACTCAGCAGCTTACAAGTCTCTCGATCTAGCGAGTCGTGTTGGGTGCTAACTCCGCGACGTGCCTCACCGTTTCTAATGCAATATTGATTTTAATAATGACAGTGACTGTGAAACACGGACTACAATGTCTTCTAGAGGGGAGGTCACACGTAGCGATAGCTACTAATAAATAACTAAAACGTAGTCACGAGGCAAGGACGTCTGTTGGTAATACATCTACGACGAGTCTTGCAGCTGTCTTTCTCGCGTTAGGAATTAGTCAGTTTAGTATGATTTATTTCGTTACAGTATTGAATTTCCTTTCTCGTTTCATCTGAGTCTTGTCTGCGCGTTGGTTAAATGATGGTGCCATTCTCACCCCTTTTTAAGTATGCGAAAACGGATCCAAGCGATAACTTGCATCCCGTTCGCTAAATCATTACAAAATTTTGTAACTGGGGCCGATCAAGCAATATCTTTGAACGAGAACATTTTCGCCGTTAACTATTAGCCTTACTTAAAAATCAGTAAAACTGTTTTGTTATTTCCATGCATACTGCTACTGTATGGACTTCTGTTACAAATACAGCAAGAGTTTGTGTGATGCTAGGATTCAGTGCTACTTATTCCAGTGTTTGCAGAATTTGTCAAATACGAGGGTTGGAACTTTGATAGTGGCAACTATTTATTTACAGCTCGTACAAAATAGATACGGCTTTCATAGTTTTACTGACCTTCAAAGCAGTCACCAGCATTGTGTATAACCCGTTTCCAGCGATGTGGTGGTCTTAGGATACTCTTAGCAGTGCCAGTTGTGTTGACAGCTCTAGCGGCGCGGCCTATTGCGCGACGAATTTGTAGCAGTTCTGAAGCGAATGCCGTGAATTCCTTCAGTTTAGAAATCGAGTTGAACTCACGAGGTCGTAAGTCAGTGGAGTGCAGTAGGTGGTATAGCACTTAGCAGATCCATCAGTAAAGCAAATCAGTAACAGCTTGCTCTGTACGTGCTTGAGCATTGTCCTACAAAATATCTTGCAGTAAGCGTCATCCCTTCTGTCTCTAAGCTGGTCATAGGTTGTGTTCCAAAACTGAACAGCATAGAAACAGAAGTGAGGACTCTTTCTGTAGGACCTGACCACCATTTTGCAGGACAATGCTCAAGCACGTACAGTGCAAGCTGTTACTGATTTATTTGACTGATGAGGCTGCTAAGTGCTATACCACCTACTGCACTACCCTGACTTAAGCCCTCGTGAGTTCAACTCGATTTCTAAACTCAAGTAAACACTTCACGACATTTGCTTCAGAGCTGCTACAAATTTGTCAGGCAATAGACCGCGCCGCTTGAACTGCCAACACAACTGGCACTACTAAGAGCATCCTACGACTTCCACATCGCTGCCAACGGGTCATACACGATGCTGGTGACTACTTTGAAAGTCAGTAAAACTTTGAAACACTTATCTGTTTTGTACGAGCTGTAAATAAATAGTTGCCATTATGGAAGTTCCAACCCTCGTATTAAACAGAGCTGTAGCTTCTTGTTGTGTCTAGTTCGTAGTTTCTCGGGTATCACTGCACTCACACCGCGCTAGGAGTCTCTATACTGCATCAAGCGCATATCGGGAAATACCGTGTTCAATCGAACAAGAGTATTGTTTGGCCAGACCTGCTCCGTGCAAGAGTCAGCAGTAAACCCAACACGCGTGCGCTGTTCCACGAGTCCAGATATATAGGTCGTCTTGTGGCTGTGTGGCTGTGGCGCAGTAAGCCACAGCGAGAACCTGGCGCGGGAGGAAGAACCAACAGACTGACTGGCTGCTGGGCCCCTACTAGTCGACTTGCAGAAACGTCAGTCACAAAGCTACTTCAATGAAATTATAATCAGCTGTCTTTATTACTAAACGCCTAACACAGTAATTAAAGTACTGCAGTTAGAGAACTGTGTGTATCACTTCAAACATCGTAACCCAGTGCGCAAACTACTCGCGCGGTATTCATCCAATATTTGAGAATGAAAGCACTTTGCGTACATCGCCAAATTTTTCATATCATTTTAAATTTTTTCGAAACTTTTTTCTCGCTAACAGCTTCACAAAATGACGAAAGGAAAAAAGTTTATCGCGTATACTTCTGTTTCGTTGTTCGTGCAATAAAACCGCAGCATCGGGCATGTCATATTTATTTATTACGTATGTACGTCCAACTCTATTCGGAACACATTTTGAAGACAATATCCACATATACTACTGAATGTGGCTGCAAAATTGCATCTTTGTACGGGACATAGCGCAGGAGATACGACGTTTTGTACATGGTAATTCGATTATTGGTAGAATCTGGGGTGGGGATAGTGGTAGATGCTATTAGTTGTGCTGTAAACAGTGGCATTATATTCGGCAATGACATTGTTTATGAAGTATATAAATTACTTATTCGCTTTACATATTTTAGTGCTGCAGAAATAGTGTTGCGAGCCGAACACTTAAGCTCGTGAACTGAAAAAGCAGATAGAATCTTTAGTGACAATTGTACGAACGCAAAGAACGTGAGTGTTTATCCTGTTGATAGAGCTCGTAACTTAATCTAACGAGCTATTACAGTTAACTGCGGTCTGTAATGAAACTACATACTTCGCTTAACGTAATTCATGCGCTCTTGAGAAGACAAACGTAGAGATGCAATGTTTAAGGTTTTACGGTGAAACTTCATCAAAAACAGAAGGGGAATGCGTTAAACATGAGGCGAAGAATGTGTAAAGTACGGGTGCTGTCTCGCATCTCTGTATTTGCACAGCGATGGAGATGAGCATGCTCCCTACGGACACTCTTTACTTCCTGGAATCGGTTATTAACAGCAATTTTAGTCCATATTACCAGGGAATTAAATAACTCCTAAATACGTCTCGCGGTCGTAAAAACAAACGTGATTGAAACACAGTGCCTCTAATAAAGTGATACTCGTAAGTCTCGATCGTTTACTTATTTACTCATCCAGCGATCACCGGCCACATGAGTCATGCTGTGCGTTAACAGTTAGTCCCCACTACCGTCTGTCTTTTTTGCTGTTTCCGCCCAACTGACTACATTCACAGCTTCCGTCTCAGTTAGATCTGCTAAAATATTCACACTCTGTTTTTTTCCGTCTACTCCAGTTTTGTGTCGCTTGATTCACTCATTGGCATTAGTTGGACAGCATATAAAAGGTTTTTTTTCTCTCTGGAAAATTTTGTATCTTCATATGAAGTTGCGTTGTGGCTCGAAAAGTCAGCTGTACGAAACGGACGTCCTTAGGACACAAGGTCGTGATTCTTACTACAACACCCGCAGTGTACTGTTATCGACCAGCAGACGGTCTTGCGCTCGCAAGCGAGATAGCAGCTTGGTATTTACACTAGAAAGTGGCAGCAGCATAGTCCTTCCTATGCCCGTATGCTTTTTCCGCAACTGCATGGTATGCGAGCGGATGTTCTTTTCCTTTTCACAGCCCGGTTTTCAAGCAGGGCGTCATGCTGTTGCAAGGCTTGTTCGGTCCTTTCTCCAAAGTGTCTTAAAAAGCGTGCTTTGTGTCAGTGTCTCCCTCTGTACCGCAGTGAGCTGGATTTCAACCAGGGGGAAACAAGAGGGTGTCCAACCTAAACAGAACCGTGCCTGCCACAGCAGTGTACTGTTCAGGCTAACTTTCGGCCGAGAGATCTTTACTATCATGTGATTTTCTTTTCAAATTGCTTGACTGGTAGTTGCCGTCGACTAGTTCATAAGCCGGTTTGAACTATAGGTGAACCTCGTTTGTCACTCACTCGAGAAGAAAGGAGGTAGTGGGTTTGAACCATAGAGTAGAAATACGTCTGGAGTAAGCATCCGGATGGGCAAAATTGATTTTGTGTCGTCAACATACAATGTCAGCCCGGTCACGTGATCTCGGGAGGCCGTAGGTTTGCCCATAAAACGCCTTGTACATTTTGAATTTCATTACACGGCTAGTATAGATAGATTCTCTTTTCAAGTGTCGTGGATTTGGTATGGACGTTTCGTAACCATCATAACAATTTTTACTTCATCCCTGGAATAAACCGGATGGTAAGCTTTGAAAAGCTGCTTTCCAACAAGTGTCACATCTCAGATGCATCCACTTGGTAACTGGTTTAGCCACAGCTATTTTTCTGTATTACACTATACTTAATTCTAATCCGGAGTCCGTCAATTCTAATGCTGAGTCCGTCGTAGTAAATGTTTGCTGTGATAGCACTGCAAAAAGACTTGATAGCAAGTTAGTGCCTCTAAAAGTGTGCGAAAAAATTTCGGATTTGCCGCATTTTAGCGATTGTACCCCTGCTGCTTCGTCATTTTTTCTTCAGTTTCTGAGTATTATTTTCCTCTTTCTTGTAGGCTAGCGAACAATTTTGCTTTCTGGTAACACTTTAACGTATTTATTTAGCACATTTTGTATACATGCTCGCACTACAGTACAGACGAAGAAAGAAGTGAAAAAATTTCGATCGCCGATTAATTGTAGGTATAACGCCAGATGTACTCCATAAATTAAATATATATCTTATATGAAACGCCTTGTACGCCACCCCCCTCCCCCACCCACCCTCCCGAACACACAAAAGGTTGCACGAACCTACAAAACAGTTGCCCGTGTAACATTTATTTTAACTCTTCGGTGTCATTTGTTGAGGCCTATATCATATAACAGCATCAAGGGACGTAGTCAGTGACACGCATGAAAAACATGCCATTCTATCTACTAATATCTTAGGCTTGTTAATTAGTAGGCAAAGACAAATATGGAAGGTAAAACCCAATTTGTGCTTTGAGTTCAATACATATATGTGTGTGTGTGTGTGTGTGTTTCACAGATGTTCATTTAACATATTGCTATTCGCATATACTTAACTTCCTATTCAGTTTCAGTTTTCTGTATTCTAAATAATTCTCACTCACTCACTCACACACACACACACACACACACACACACACACACACACACACAAAACATGTTCGCGCACTCAGACTTCGCAGCGTGATTCCTCAGGTACTAACAATACAAAAATGTCTGTCACAAAATTTCGTCCTGCGCATATTTGGAGTAGTAAATGAACGTCAAAGATTTACAATCTGGCAACACTGTAATCAGGGTTTTTTTTTTTTTTTTTGCTAAAAGTAGTCTGAGTGGTACAATATGTACCCGTTATATAGCGGTTAAAGTGGGTCTTCTACAAAACATTTGCAGTTACGTACTACGAACACAGAAATTGAAATACAATCGTTTTCATTGGTCAGCTTTTAAAGAAACCTTTTGCACGTCATGGGCGCAAATTGTTTTCCACCACTGCATCCACAAGATACCAAACTTGTCATGTGTGTAACATCCCCCATTGGTCCCACGTTCAGGCCCATTACATTTTGTAAGGTCCTTACGTCACCAATAGGGCCAGCAATAATTTCGACGGGCTCATTCAGGGAGGATACACAGAAAACAGGTCTGGAATGTAATCGATGCAGTGGCGCGAAACATTTCACGTCCACGACGCGCAAAAGGCTTTTTAGAAGCCGACCAATGAAAACGATTGTGCTTCCAGTTCTGTATTCGTAGTACGTAACTGCAAAGGTTTGTAGAAGATCCAATGAAATCGCTATATAACTATTAAGACGCCAGATATCGTACCACGCATACTACTTCAGCAAATAAAAACGAATAAGCGCCGACCCAGAATCGAACCCTCGACCTCCCACAGCCTAACCCAAAACGCCATCCACTGCACCAGCTGCACAACACTGCTACTATATCCTGACAGAGAGTGTTACTGTACAGTTGATTATAGTGTAGCCAGATTGGCAATCTTCAACGTACATTTACTGCCCGAAATATGCACAGGACGAAATTATGTGACACATTTTTTTATTGCTGGTATGTGCGGAATCGCACTGCGAAGTCAGATTGCACGAATTTTTATTCATCCTGTACGTATATTCTCTTTTCTGTTCTGCAAAACGCCGAATCCGACCAACGACCATCAGTGGAATATTTAGAGAACATTTTGCTTTTGAGTAAAACACGAGATCATTTCTGCATGTTACATACAGGTGAAGTATATTTCTGCTTAAAACAAACTGACCGTCAGTTACGCAGGTGCGAGATATCAGAAATTTCTAAGGGGAAACAAACCTGATTTTTGCCAATGTGTTTTGGGGGTTCATCATTGTCAAAAGAAGTGGCCAGTTTTCGAGCGGTGGATTTCAGTCGCCTTTTATGTGTATGAATACCAAGAAATTACCGCTGCAGGTGACCAAAGACTAGGTTTCATTTGGTACTGGGAAATGAAGCAGCTTGCACAGGATAGAGTAGCATGGAGAGCTGCATCAAACCAGTCTCGGGACTGAAGACAACAACAACAACAACAACAACAACATTGCACACACAATAAAACATTCAGAACATTAATTCAGAATGCAACTAAAACAGCACAGTGCGTCAAAGTGCTCATAAAACACTGAACACAAACTTTTTCTCCTTCTATGTATTTCTCTTTGCACTCGTAGCAACAACAATATTTCACCATTGCTGCCACTTATAAACAGATGCATGTAATATAATAAGTTTCGAACTCTACGGAAGCCGTAAACAAACGGCGGTATTCCTGTATCACGTGACAGTCCCAGTTTAACGTTGATAACATGCGCTGAACGCAGTGCTCGGTCCAGAGATACTTCCACTAATGGTTCGAACGCCCTGTTCGGAGAGTGATATTAGTTTTAAATGTGCCGTTACTGTGGTTCAGCATGAGTGTCCAAATAAAGGTTGAATTGAGAAGGGTCCGAGTTCAGAAATTGTTTATTGTAGCACTGAAAACTGATGTTCATCCTGGATTAGGCGGCACACTCCTTGTGGACTGTGCTTCGGGACGCTGTGTAGTCGTCACGTCTACATAAAATCTTCGCAGATGAGATTGAATGGCAACGTGCTCTGTATGAGTGTACGCCTATGTACCTCTCTTAATATCTCTAACCCCATTAATGATCATTCTTTTTATTTCATTGTGAAGGCAGTGATTTTCAGTTTATCCAGTGGGAACTCGAATTGCGTATCCAATAACGTACAACCTTTGTTCTTCTTGTGAAGATGGTCGCTACGACCGAAACCATTAAAAAATAAATAATAAAATTCGTATACCTGATGGCAGACACACAATCGTCCGAATATTTTATTGTATTCTGCTTCCAAGAAATTGTACTCTATTTTGCCATCGAAAACAAATGTTTACGTATTGTACATAATTCTACAGAGAAAACAGATAATTGAATATTTACAGACCTGAAAGCACAATCCGCCATTTCTTCCGCAATAAATTTTTAACAAATAGCCTGATAAGTGAACTAGACATTTTTGTGTCATAAACTCACACTATTTCTTAATCACACCCGATACAGAGCGGTGAAAAATATGAATACTATTAAAATAGACATATTTTATTCTACACTCTCAAGGAAATTAATATAGCTGTATAAAGGTGAATGTCTTCAGTAAACAAACTAGAGGGCAATCTTTGCGAGGAAAAGGTGAAAACAGCCAAATTATTTGCATTAGTAAAAATGTTTATTGTGGTGTCACCGCCAGACACCACACTTGCTAGGTGGTAGCTTTAAATCGGCCGCGGTCCATTAGTACATGTCGGACCCGCGTGTCGCCACTGTCAGTGATCGCAGACCGAGCGCCACCACACGGCAGGTCTCGAGAGACGGACTAGCACTCGCCCCAGTTGTACGGCGACTTTGCTAGCGACTACACTGACGAAGCCTTTCTCTCATTTGCCGAGAGATAGAATAGCCTTCAGCTAAGTCCATGGCTACGACCTAGCAAGGCGCCATTAACCATTTCTAGAGAGTCTCACTTGTATCATCAAGAATGCTGTATACAAATGATGGATTAAAGTTAAGTATTCCAGCAGCTACGTACTTTTCTTTATAGCATTCATTACGTATCCTGTTTCAGACCTAGCGCCACCTGCGTGAGTTGACGCGTGCATTTCGGCTTCCTCTTGCAACACAGTGTTGGCTCTTCTGCCAACACTACATTTATTAAAATTCCATGACCTAGGTTTCGACGTCTTTAAAAAGGTTTTAGAAGAATCAGTGATTCACACTGGTTGCATAATGTTGTGTAGATACGTTAAAATGGAAGCGTAAGTCACAAACGAAGATAAAATTCGTCTCCATAATACTAAAATCACAACAAACAGTGCTGAAGGTGACAGGTACACACGTGAGAATGTTTCTTTGTCAGAGTGTTTTTGCGGGTGATACGCGTCGTGTAAACAGAGCCGAGAGTCTGCTCACCGGCAGGGTCCGAGAGTGGAGCAAGATACAGTCGCGCTCTGCGACTTTAGACCATCATGTAGCTGGCAGTTTGCATCCTTCGAGAATTATTCACCATAGCTCTCAAACAAGGAAAACTACCTGTATTGTGAGGTGAGCTGAAAGTACTTTGTGCCCTATTTCACAGGTTTACACTGCCGCGTTTGGTAATACACAGTATTTTGCCGTCCTCTTGCACACGTTAAATAAGCAGTTAGCCAGTTCTTGACACAGTGCTATGTAACAAATTACGTGTAAAAGCATAACAGACATGTTACATAGAATTAATAAGCGAAAATAAAAGAAATGCCGCCGAAGAGACTGGATCTCACGATAAAATAAGAATATTAATGGAAAAATTAGTGCAGTGTACCCCCATCAGCTTGCAACTAGCCGCTCTACAAACGTGTACTGGCATTGTCGTGTTGGATACGCAATGTGAGTGAATGTCAGCTATGTGTCGGCGAAAAAAGTTATTCATATCGATATAGTTTTAACATCTCCACAGAAACTTGCTACAACATCTACAACTGAAGCAATCAGTCAAAGAAGTTTGGTAACATAGGTTAATTAACATAGATAGACATGTGACGTTATGTTTGAAAGTAATAGTTTTGGAATTCGGAAAAGTGCCACTTAACTTCGGGTAATACATCGGTATCTATAATTGTATCATTCAACTGAGTGTTGAACAGATCTTAGGAATCTACGTGTGGTTTCTTCAGTGAATATATATAAAAACGTTCAAATGAATGTGTGTCCGGAAACGCCAGATATCTGCCCTATTTGATTTTTGAACGTCTGTGGGTATCAAAATGAAATTTGTGTAATTGTTACTTTACCAAATATTTAAGAGAATAAACGTAGCTGGTGCTAGAAATATTAGTGTCACGAGCAGTCTGACTTTAACATTAATGGATTTACGCATAATAGTATCTAGTAGAATGGCAATTTTGGGTCCAGTCGTAAAGAATATTTCTTCCATCTCTATCGTTGACATTCTTGTAAAGTTTCGATATTATCGTGGATTTCCCATCAAAAGCGCCTACTATGAAATCCTTGCATGCTCAGGAACCATACCGCCACCCAATCCGCTCGCTGATCCAGCACTAACACTGCCGTCAACGTCTGTTCACTGCCACAAAAAGTATTAAAAATGCAGCTGCAGCCCACGCTCTTCCATTGCAACCTCTTCCTTCATGCACAGGACTACGACAGAAGGATGTCGCGGACTGTGATTTGTCAGCCATCACAGGCACTCCAACCGTGCTGTGTATAAGCGTACTGACGTCTGCTCTCGCAAGACAGACACTTCTATAAAGTACTTGCTAGGAACTATCAGTGAAAATTCGCCCTTAGTGTATATACCTCTGCGAGTACGTCTGAGACTACCGAACCGTGTGAGAGCAAAAAACTATCACGTGTATTCGAGCCCTTCGAAAGCGCTTCCCTGCTACACCTAGTGAACTCGCAAAGGGCTATTGTGAAGCACTTTCTAACGACAGTCATCACGCACGATATGTTGTCATTTTATTTTTATAGAAGTGAATTTTATCGTCGTTTGTGCCTCATGGCAACATCTTAACGTGCCTCCATAATCACTGATTCTTGTGAAGATGTTGTTTTTAAAGACGTCGAAATCTAGATCAACGGGTTGTAATAAACCTTTGTACTATTTCATATGATTTGGCTGTTCTTCACCTTCTCCTCATGAAGACTGCATTCTATAGTTGCTGCTTCCAGCCGTGTTGAAGATTTTAAAATATAAGACGTTGATTCCGGTATGGTTTGCATAACCTTCTGACTTAGAATCGCACCCACATGCAGGGGAGTGGTAAATTATCATTTTCTATACACGTAGAGAAAAAGAAGAAAGGTTGAAGTTGAGTCGAATGGTGGCGGAAATCCTTGATCGCTACAAATGCATCCTCGTAAATAAAGGCATTTTAGAAATTTGAGGTAATGCTGCAGGATACTAACATTGCGTTTGTGGGAGCGCTTTCCACATCTGTTCCTGTTGAGCTTGCTTCTCTAGCACGTCAAGTTCCTCATTATAGCGAATGTCTTCGTGAGTATGCTCCCTAAATAGTTTCATCGCGTGTGCCTCTCTCTTTGTGTTTCGATTGTTATAAGACACATGAAGATTCTTTGGCAAACACAGAACTTCAAACATTCCGAAAGGCACTTCGCGAAAAGAATACGGTTCTTCAAAGGATTCCAGTATAAGATCTCTCTAATACTTCCGTCAAGGTCATGCGGACCAGTTACGAAATGAAATTTTACTCCGCAACAGAGTCTACGCTGATCTGAAGCTTTCTGGTGTGGCATCGGCCGCTATCCTATCGGCCGCACTAGCAAATACGCGCGCCGCCAATTACGCCGCCGTGTTTCCGGGCCCGAGAGCGCTGTCACGAACAATTACGACGCTGCAGATGAGATGCAAGCATCCCCTCTCCGGAGCATCAGCGGCGGGTGTACTTAAGATGGCCGGCCCTAGTGGCCGAGCGGTTCTAGGCGGTTCAGTCTGGAACCGCGCGACCGCTACGTCGCAGGTTCGAATCCTCCCTCGGATATCATGGCTGTGTGTGATGTCCATAGGTTAGTTAGGTCTAAGTAATTCTAAGTTCTAGGTGACTTTTGATCTTAGTTGTTAAGTCCCATAGTGCTCAGAGCCATTTGAACCATTTTGTACTTGAGATTCACTCACTGGGCCCATTTTGGATGTTTGCCAATTGAATAACATTTAAATACTTTCATAATGGCCAGGGCTCGTGAGCTACTGAATATTATTATATTGAAGACACTCTGACTTGTAAATCTGCGGGAACCGTACATGTTTGACACTGTTACCAACTGACGCAGTATCTACAGCAACGAAGTTACGTTTTTTTCTGTTTGATGTTAGATGTACAATAAATTGTCTGAATTCCCTGGTAATGAACAGCATCTGTTCCTCGTTCCTGTATCCATTAAAGAACCACACAGCGTGCAAGGAAGTTAAAACAGGCTGGCAGACTAAAACTGTGTGTCGGACCAGGACTCGAACGTGGGATCTTAGCCTTTCGTGCTTAAGAGCACTTCACGCATAGTTGATAGCGACAAGCTACGTTCTTCACTGATGTGTGATAACAATCCTGCAGTTATTACGTCATCCACCCTTACTGTATAAGTCAGTCTCACGTTTTGTAATCACTAATTTCTAGCGTTCGTTGTGTCCACGTACCAGAAATTTCTGCGTTCGCCCCCCCCCCCCCCCCCGTTTTTTTTAGTAATTTGTTCTTCATTTTTCATACACAGGGCATGTTTCCGAACAATTCAACTATCGACAGTGTCATCGTGAACAGAAAATTCACAAAGCAAATTAATGAAAAATCATTTTGCAACCTAGACTGTCTGTTCTTTCTTGGAAAAACGTTATGCTGTTACCAATTTACATGCGTCTGTCTGAAAACAAATTTTTTTTACGGTGACTGTTAATAACGAAATTGTTCAGGAACGTGTCCAGTGTATGAAAACTAAAGCGCAAGTCACGGCTCAAAGGTAATAAACATGTTATTTTAACATCATTGCAGTTTCGAGGCATAAGGGGTACAAAATATTCTCGCAGTAGTTTAATAGGAATCTATTCTACATATAAGTGATTACTTTGCTGTTCTATCTCAGGTAATCTGTGCGTGGCCGAGGGTTGAATGATCGATCTTAAAGCTGTATCTCTACCGTTCAACTGTCGAACAGCGCACGGGAGAAACGAGCACTTAAATTTTTTTGTACGAGCTCTGAATTTGTCGTGGAAATTATTAAAAGCATCTGTCATTGAAGTACGCGCTATATTTCGAACTTACGCAAAACTTTGCCCGCAAAACTTTGCCCAGTCTTGGAAATTTGAGTTATTTTAAATTTTGCATTTTTTTTTACTAATACTAATATTAGAGGATCCAAGAGACAGTTAAGATATTTGGGTATTTTCTTCTAGAAGAAAGGACACTCTAGGAAGCTGTGGAATGCAGAATGCTGTAGTGGTAGTATCTGGAACGACCGCCATTGAAGAGACATTAGAGGCGTAGGGCGCAACATAGTCTGTGATCGGAAATTCCTTTTTATCCCAGCACTGGGTGAAACGACGATCCAAATAAGAGATGTATGCAGAACATGATTCCTGCTGTAACTAGATTAGTCACCGTTTTAATTCGTTGAAATTGTGGATATACAGATCTTGATGAACACCCAGAACGAGAAATGCATAGTTTACGTAGGCCTAGAAGCAAACACGCCAAACAGAGGTTATTGAAGTATGTAATTAAAATATATTTAAAATAATCGGTGACTGATTTGTAAATTATACGATGGAACGCAACAAAATAATTCGAAAATGTCTTGTTCGTTTTATGCGATTCAATACCGGTATGTTACTAAATGGAAGACCCATTGGCAAAGTGTGGACTACATGGATAAATCTGAGTAATTACAAATGGCCTGCGAAGGACATGGCTTGCGGAGAGAGGATGTACTAAGCACCGCACTTCGCTGCACTTGCAGAATGCCGAGGACTTGCCGGTAATCTACGAGGGAAACCACTGACAGTACGCTGTTAGCGAACCATGTGGCCATGGTGTTTCATTGTTTGTGGGAACCGTTCCAGTAAAGGATAGGCAGAGGGACTGACAAGATTGAGAGGGTGGTGGAGCGTTTCTTGGACAGAAGGAGAAAGTAGGTCCTAATTGTTACACTACTGGCAGTTCTCGCGGTGTTCACATAGTTTCGTTCAAATGGCTTTGAGCACTATGGGACTTAACATCCGAGGTCATTAGTCCCCTAGACTTAGAACTACTTAAACCTAACCAACCTAAGGACATCACACACATCCATGCCCGAGGCAGGATTCGAACCTGCGACCGTAGCAATCGCGCGGTTCCGGACTGAAGCGCCTAGAACCGCTCGGTCACCGCGGCCGGCATATAGTTTCGTTCAACCCCTGTATTTACAATATGTAAATCAGAAGTACCCTGAAATCCATATGTAATGCGAAATTGACCACAAGATCTCTCGGAAAGTGGACCTAACGCTACAGAAGGAGGCGGATTGTGCTCTATCGTCAGTAGGGAAGCTGTAACAGCAAAATAGCTGAGTCAGGAGAGCTCAGGGTCTTCGAACGTGGACTAATCATTGGATGTCATCCGAGTAACAAATTCATCAGGAATATTTAAACCGTTCTAAAGTACGCAAAAGTCGACTGTTGGTGATGTGATTGTGCTGGGGAAAGGCGAAGAAACAACCACGACTAAACGAAGACTAGGCAGACCTAGTGTACTGACGGACACAGACCGTCGAGGACTGCAGAGGGTGGTCGAAAAAATCCGCACGAAATCGCCATAAGAAATCTGTCCTGAGTTTCAAAAATCCTACCAACAGACCAAGTGGCACAGTGACTGTGCAGAGGGAGCTGAAAGAATGGGTTACAGTGGGTGAGCTTCTCCTCACAAGCCACACATCTGCGTGCAACTGGTAAGTGACGCTTCAGCTGCTGTGAAGAGTGACGCCGCTGTATAGTGGGTGACCGTAAACGAGTGACTTTGAGCGACGAATCACCCTGTACCCTGTAGCAATCCGATGGAAGAGTTTCGGTTTGGTGACCTAAAAGAACGTTAATTACCATCACGTGTAGCTCTGAAGGTGAAGTACGAACGTCTTGATGTTACGGTATGGGGGTGTTTTTCTTTTTTAAGGTATGTTGCCCTTATTGCGCTTACGAAAACGCTAAATGCGGAAGGGTATGAACACATTTTATGTCACTGTCTCCCGCGTACGGTGGAGGAACACTTAGGAGACGATGGGTCATTGTATCAGCATGACGATGCACCTTGTTATACAGCAGACAATGACATTCCTGAAGCGGACTGGCCTGCTCACAGTCCCAACTTGAACGTAATGGAACACCTTCGAAATGAGTTAAAACTTCGACTTAGCTCCGGACCGCAGCGGTCAACGTCACCACCTTCTCTGGTTTTTCTGTAATTCTATCTTGTGTGTTGGTATGGGGCCGCAGCTGGTCGAGCACTTGAAGAAATTAGATACCAACAACCGTGATCGTAACCCTGCGTTACTCTCGCGAAAATTTGTGACATGGTCACTTGCGCGGATGACAGGTGTCATCTACAAAGCAAGCCGTATATTTGTATACTTTAAACGGTCTTTATGACTGATTTTATGATTTTTTTGTTAAATCTAAATATAATACATTTAATATTCGTACACAGTATAATATATTCTAACGTTTGAAACAGTTCGACCATTCCAAGAACAATATGTTCAGCTGAATTACTGGCATTACATGGTCCCTCTGGTTGCTTACCGACGTACGGTTCTAAATTCAAAGTATAAGCTGTTTTTACATCAACCAAAGCAAACACTTTTAACTCATACTTTGCTGGTTTGCTAGGATGTATTGCCTGAATGGAATGGGCAGTTTCCTCTAAATGCCAAAAGCTGTTCTTCAACAGTAAGATATTCACTAGGTGAAAAATATTTTTGGCAATTGTTCGTGAATAGTTAAAGTACCTCTCCGATACGAGTTAACTTGTCAGTCTCTATGCGAACACCTCTATCACGGATATTACCAAACCTAAGACATCTCAACAGAAACCTGAATCGGTTTTCACTTATGCATAAATAACATGATTCAAGTCCGTTTCCCTTTGAGTTATCCCACAATTTCCATATACTCTTCCTAGAACATCTTAAAGATCCACACAGATATAACAAACGAATGAAAGCTCTGATGTCTATCGCATCTGTTTTTTTAGCATCTCTTTCCCTAGAGAAGTTACCACGAACTTCACTGATGGATATATTAGTGCATGTTGCGATAATGCTTATTATGTTTTTTATACGAGCTTGATTTTTTGGTCCACGCAAATATGTAATAATATTACAAGACCTGCTTCTAACAATGGTAGGATGTTTATTTTTCCTCCCTTAGTTATTCCATCTTTCCCTAAAAGAAATGCATCCTCTTGAGTTACTTCTTCCTGTGACTCATGTTCACCATTCTCTGGCACTTTTCGTTCTGTTCCTGAATCATGACCGCTTTCATGAACAGTCCTCAGTCTCTTAGTCAGCGCTATCACTGTGAGCATCTTCATCAATTAGCTCATTGAACCATCCCAACCATCCCAACCATACATTAGGATCTCTACTAAACTCTGTCCGAGGTTTTTTTGCTTTTGTCATTTCTTCCACAATCTAAAAATAAAGAGAATGCTAGGTGACACGGAAGGTAACTGCAGTCAGTTTCAACAAGTCCAAATTTACGCACATGACAGATCGTTTGAATCTAGGAAAGCAATAAAGTAATACAGACTTACTTTGTTTCAGATTGTGGCAGCAGAGCTCGCGCGTATGAGTGGTGTCCTCCAGACTATAATAATGTTTGATAAACAATGTATCTTTCGTAACTGAAAGCCAACAGGGATTGGAGCTAACTGCTGGAGAGTTAACAGAAAGGTACTGAAAATGGCGCGATCTCAATCCTGCCCTGCCCGCAAAATAGAGCGGAAAAGTCAGGTGGGTGACGAGTGTCATCCGCACGAGCGACGGAGGGTTAACAAAACGTGCGATTGATTTAAGTCATCCACCCTTACTGTATAACAGCAGGACTGTTATCACACATCATCACTGAACAACGTAGCTATTCGGTATCAACTCTGCGTAAAGTGATCTTACTCGCGAAAGGCTAAGATCCCACGTTCGAGTCCTGGTCCGACACAGTTTTGATCTGCCGGCCTGTTGTAACTTCCTTCCTTTCTTTAATGGATAAAGGAGCGAGGAACAGAGGCTGTTCATTAAAAGGGAATTCAGATATTAATTTATTATTCATCTAATATCAAACAGTACAAATAATACCTAACTTTGTTGCTGCAATTGCAACGTCAGTTGCTAACAGTATGAAAAATTTACAGACCTTTAGGCCCCTGTACACGGAACTAGGGAAGTCGTTCGTGTTACTGTAGAGACGACTACATCCAACAGGCTTCCGTCAACTTCTAAAACTTCTCGGTAGGTGTGGACTCTTCACACCTCCAAGTGTGAAGGGTCCTTATCTCCCGAGTAGCTGTAGAAATTGACTGAAACCTGTTGGATATAGTCGCCTCTACTGTAACACAAACGACTAGATGACATACCTAGAGTTGTGTATAGGGGCCTGAAGGTGATGCCGATGAGGCACCGAAACTGGTAGCTAAATAAAATGATTAAATAAAATCACAGCTGTTGGTATCTATTTTCTTAAAGTTCTCCAGTTTTGGCTCTTGAGGAAAATGAGCTGCCATTCCCCGACAAGTATTCAGACACGCCGTTGAAAACGTAACCAGCAGCGTAGTTCAGGCCGTCATAAAAGCGAAGGGTGAGTACACCCAATATTAATGTCCACTAGTACGTGTCCGGACACTTTCGATCAGATGGTGTTGTAGGCTGCATAGAGCGCTGCCACGGAATGAGGTCAGATGAGGTAAGGTGAGGTGGGGTGTAACATTTAGCACTGCGTCCACCGGCTGTGCTGCGTGCCCGCGGGCGGGCGGTGTGTGTCTGCGCTTCGGTGGCGCAGCTTACCGCTTGCCCGCGCCGTTCTTGCGCCGTCATGCGCCCCATTGTGGCTCCCAGTCCAGTTGCAGACCAGCCTGGCCGCACGTGCGCCTGTCGCTGTAGCTCTGTGCCTCTGCGTGCGCAGCCAGGGACTCACGGGCGCAATTTCCCGCTCCGCAACGCAGCGCTGCGAACGCCCCGGGACCAGAACGCCGCGCCGCTGCACATTCAGAGCAGTCCAGTTCGGCTCTGCCGCTGCCGCCGCCGCCGCCGCCGCCGTCGCGCGGGCCTTAATTACCGCCCTGAGCTGGGGGCGCAACTGCGCGGAAATGGCCGCCAGCCCCGTTCCGGCAGTCGGCGTCGGATTACGTGCTTTGTGGGGCAACAGTGCTCACTGCCGTAGGTTTAGAACACGGCTTCTGGCAGTGTCGACTGAGATACGTCGTTTCATATTCTGAAGGGATGAAACTAGAGGCAGCAGATTTCCAAAATCAATATGTGGCATCCAAATTAGCCGTTGAAATGAATCGATATTTTGGGGAAACTTTATTAAAAAAAAAAAAAACACACACACACAGTTAGTATTTTATAAAAATCAACACATGAATTAACTCTTCGTTATAATTATTTCCTTTATAGCTTCCACAATAAAACCACGCTTCTCATCAATCCATTAAGCATTTATGATAGAAAACATTCTTTCTAAAGCAGTGTTGGTGCCAGCTAGAGCCACTACAAACACAGTAATGTGGTGCAAATATTTTACAACAGATATTTTGAAAGGCAACGTAGTTTACAATGACAGACCATTTTTCACTACGACATTTAACAGTTCTTAAGTCGTGGTTTTTCACTACACTTAAGTTTTTAACATAGTTCACTTCCAAAAGTTCTTCACACTTTTTTCTCGGAATATTTTCATCGAACTCTTCTATAGTTTTGTCGCTGAGGCGATTTCCAAGGAAGAGTATATCTGAGTTGAGCACAGTTGAAGAACCTCAAATATCTCTCTTTCAGATTGGTTTAATCAAAGTGACCACATTTTTAAATGAAATCCTTCGGCTTTAGGCTGTCAAAACATTATGATCATTTTCATACATCGTGTGATGTTGCAACCTACTCAGTAATACAAAGCTGTGGCATCCTGTGTAAGAGCAAATAATTCCATGTTGTGAATTAATCTGCTTCCAGAATGAGATTTTCTCTCTGCAGCGGAGTGTGCGCTGACATGAAACTTCCTGGCAGATTAAAACTGTGTGCCGGACCGAGACTCGAACTCGGGACCTTAGCCTTTCGCGGGCAGGTGCTCTACGAGGTACTGGCAGAAGCTGTGAGGACGGGGCGTGAGTCCTGCTTGTGTAGCTCAGATGGTAGAGCACTTGCCCGCGAAAGGCAAAGGTCCCGAGTTCGAGTCTCGGTCCGGCACACAGTTTTAATCTGCCAGGAAGTTTCAAATTAATCTGCTGTTTCATCTACTTTACAAATAGTAATGTAAACACTTAAGTTTAAATTTCATGTAGCATTCGTGGTAAATGGCTGACATTTACCACGCCTGCTACATAAAGTTCAGATTTAAGTGTTCACATAATTATTTCACCAACTTTCTAATGTGTATGGTATATGGAATAACAGATCAATTGACAACACGTCACAACTATATGTTATTGAGTGAGTTACATCACACAATGCTTAGCTCTAAGAACGAGCGTGGTGTCGGATGCGCTTCTCTCATTGGCAACGAACATTTTAGGTACCAGCTCCTAGACCAGCGCTCAATTTTTTTACTGCACATCTTTCCGCCCTCTATCATACCACATGGTAAATCCGACGACATAGGATTTTCTATTGTCTGCTGTGTTCAGATTTACTTAGGGCCCTCCCAGAGCCTCTATGTACTATAAACATTAAACTTCTTAGTACAACGAATCCAAGAATGCCTCCGCTCGCTCGCTGTTGATGGAGACAACGTGAAGTTCATGTGGGTCCCTGGTCACGTCGGAGTGACTGCGAATGAAGCTACCGATGCTGCTGCCAAGGCTGCAGTCCGACTACCTACGCCTTTCAGCTCTTCCGTCCATCCAGATGGTCTCTGTGTTGCTGGACGTAGGAACATTGTATCCCTCCTGCATTTTCTTACCTATATGCGAACAAACTGGGCAACGGCCTTTCCGCAGTGGATACACGGGTTCCCGTGAGATCACTGAAGTTAAGCGCTGTCGGGCGTGGTCGGCACTTGGATGGATGACCATCCAGGCCGCCAAGCGCTGTTGCCATTTTGCGGGGTGCACTCAGCCTCGTGATGCCAATCTACTCGACCGAATAGTAGCGACTTAGGTCAAAAATACCATTTTACGACCGGGAGTGTGGTGTGCTGACCCCAAGCCCCTCCTATCCGCATCCTCCACCGAGGATGACACGGCGGTCGGATGGTCCCGGTAGGCCACTCGTGGCCTGAAGATTGAGTACTTTTTATATGCGAACAAACTCCAGGAAGTTAAACACCTCCCAATGGCTTGGACGACTTCCCCTCGCTCCTCCCTCGCGAGGAGATATTTTTGGCCCGCCATCGTATTGGGCACTGTCGCTTCAGTCCCCCTTATTTAAGTAGAGACCCCACACCTTTGTGCGTAATGCAACCATCAAACCATTCACAGTGCGCTATTTTCTGGTCAGGCATTTAAGATAAATTGCAGAGTAGTAATGTAGATGTAAAAGAGACAGCGTCATTTAGTTCGTTCATGGAGCAAGCAGTGAAGCGAAGAAAGAAGAAATTTGGAAAAGGATTTGTAGTTCTACAAGAAGAAATAAAATGGCAATTGCATTACAAATCTCAGGGGCGGCAATTGAACGGAATGGACACTGCAGCTGAAAGAAATCGTAAGATCAACATCAACAAAAGTAAAACAAGGATAGTGGAGTTTAGTACAATTAAATCGGACAATTCTGAGGAAATTAGACAAGGAAACGAGACAGTGAACCTAGTAGTCTCGCGCGACAAAATTTCTGACGATGGCCGAAGCATTTACGATATACACTCATGTGACAGTCTCGGCAAAGCGATATGTGCATATACTGATGGCTGTAGTTTCGCGTGTACAAGGTGAAATGGTTCAAATGGCTCTGAGCACTATGGGACTTAACATCTGTGGTCATCAGTCCCCTAGAACTTAGAACTACTTAAACCTAACTAACCTAAGGACATCACACACATCCATGCTCCAGGCAGGATTCGAACCTGCGACCGGAGCGGTCGCGTGGTTCCAGACTGAAGCGCCTAGAACCGCTCGGCCACTCCGGCCGGTTGTACACGGTGAAAAAAGGACAGTGCTTTGGGGAGCTGTCATTTGCAGCCAGGTGATTCATGTGAAATGGTTTCCGATCTTGTTATGGCCGCACGACGGGAATTAAGACTTTCAACGTCGAATAGTACTTGGAGCTAGGTGCATGTGACATTCCACTTCGGAAACCACGAGAGAATTCAATATTCCGAGATGCACGGTTTCAAGAGTGCGACGAGAATACTAAATTTCAGGCGTTACCTCTCACCATGGCCAACGCAGTGACCGACGGCCTTCATTTAACGACCCAGAGCCGCGGCATTTGCGTTTAGTTTTCAGTGGTAACAGACAAGCAACACTACAGGAAATAACCGCAGAAATCAGTCTTGGACGTATGGCGAAAGTATTCGTTAGGACAGAACGGCGAAATTTCGCTTTAATGTGCTGTGGCAGCAGACGACTGACGCGGATGCCTTTCCTAACAGCACGACATCACCTGCAATACCTGTCCTGAGCTCATAGCCATATCGGTTGGACCCTAGATGACTGGAAAACCGTGACGTGATCAGATGAGTCCCGATTTCAGTTGGTAAGAGTTGATGGTAAAGTCAGAGTGCGGCGCAGGCCCCACAAAGCCATAGACCCAAGTTGTCAACAAGGACCTGTGCAACCTGGTGTTGGCTCCATATTGGTATGAGCTGTGTTTACATGAAGTAGACAAGGGTCTCTGTTCCATCTGAACGAATCATTGACCGGAAATGGTTATGTTCGGCTACTTGAAGACATTTACAGCCATTCGTGGACTTCATGTTCCCAAATATGCCACCGGACCACAATTGTTGGCGTTTGGTTTGAAGAACGCTCTCGACAGTTCGAGCGAAATATCCGTCCACTCTTTAGGCCAACGTGAACACCGTCTAACATTTATGGAACATGATCGAGAGGTCAGTTCATGAACAGAATCGTACACACCGGCAGCACTTTCATAATTATGGACGGTTATAGAGGCAGCTGAATATTTCTACAGGGAGTTTCGACGACTTGTTCAGTCCCTGCCGGGCAAAAGGGAGTCCAACATGATATTATGAGGTGTTCCATGACTTTTGTTACTTCTCTGTGGCGATACCAAGAGTAGAGTTTCGGAAAACGAAAAATTTTGTAACACCGAAAGGCAATTTAAGTGTTACGAAATCCTTTCTGAAGGTGTTTAACTGGTGTGTACCCTCATATGGAAGAGTACGGTCAAGGAGAGTTTCGGAGCTTTTGAAATGTTGCGTTACAGAAGAACGTAGGTCAGGTAGGTCGATCGGGTAAATTTCGAACAGGTGCTGTATCGAATACCCGAGAGAAAGGCTTCATGGCACAAGTTTAATAAAAGAAGGAATACATATACAGGAACCAAAAAACATTCTTTTTCCGGCAGTGCTAAACCCACAACGTAAGCCGCAGAGCGTCTGCGAAGTGTGGAAGGTAGTGGAGATGTACCAGAGTAAGTAAAGCTCTAAGGACGAGTTGTGAGTCGCACATGGTTAGCCCAGTCGATAAGAACAGTGCCCGACAAATGGAAAGGTTCTAGGTTCGAGTCCTAGTCTGCTAAATAGTTTTATTCTGTCAGGAAGATTCATGGCATCGTTAATTTAGTAATGGAGGAAGTGTGGGTACCAGCCGGTGTGGCCGAGCGGTTCTAGGCGCTTCATTCTGGAACCGCGCGACCGCTACGGTCGCAGGTTCGAATCCTGCCTCGGGCATGGATGTGTGTGATGTTCTTAGGTTTGTTAGGTTTAAGTAGTTCTAAGTTCTAGGGGACTGATGACCTCAGATGTTAAGTCCCATAGTGCTCAGAGCCATTTGAACCATTTTTTTTTTAAGTGTGGGTGTAAACATAGTTGTGCGAGACAGCTTTCCATACAGAAAGTAGTTCCAAATTTTACAGTTGTACTGGTCATGCACAGATGAAAATACTTAAAGGCTGCACAGAGTATTATTACGGGTGAAGCTGTACCAAACCAGTTTTCGTACTGATGACGGTGACAGTGTTCACTCCGCGGACAGCAACTTATAAGGGCGTTCGCAGCTCGTTCTCAAGGGAGCAGTCGTGTTCAGTGCTTGTAATCTGAAACTACCAGTAAACCCCCTATTCTTCACGGAATCGAACTCACATGTATGGAAAGATTCAGACGTCTGATTACTTTACGAATGATTTAATGCGTTAAATATTTGCTTTTAACAATCTAAGCGAGAAAAAGTTAGTTAAACGTTGGAAATTATGGTTAAAGTTTGTTGGAAATCGCTGAGCGCTCTCATTCTCAAATACTGGATGAATAAAAGACCAAGTATTGGCACGACGTCAGTTACGTTGCCTCAATACGAACACACTGTTTTTAACTGCGGCAGCTGTCTTGTTGTGTTAAGCTTTTAACATAAGATTATACCGCTTAATAAGTAGATTATGACAGCAATGTAAATTCGGTTAATAATTGGGCGCAATACTGGAAAACGATTTATTGATGCCCCTGTGCTGTTACAGGCACCGGGTTCCGGTATAGATTCCATAGCTAGTGTGTACTCCTGCTGATGATGCGTCTATTGTATGGATGTCGTACTACAGTTACGGCATGATTGGGCTTCAAAATTAAGGTAAAAAATGGCTGTTTGATACCAACTCGTAGATGATGATGATAATACTGGCGAAACATGGAGGCGATTGCAGAATGAATCCTTCTTGCTTAAGGTCACTGGAATTATTAGTCGTCAGTAGTACGACAATAGACAGTCGAGGTGAGTTACATCCGGGAGAGGATTCTGGCCTTAGGATTTACACAAATTTCGGAAGTTGTACAAATATGAAACGATTCAGTGCTCAACCACGACAGTTACGTGAAACTGTCGTCCACCGATAGATACGTTGTGGTTAGAGATGGGTTGAACTCGTTCGTTCCCGTGAACTGAACTGCTTCATTCATTTCACTCTTTGCCGTGAAGCGTTCAAATGAAGTAGTTCATTCATGAAGTATGGAAGCCTGGCGAAGTTGCCCAATTCGCCGCTCAGCCGCGGCTACGCTCGCTTCGCCTCGATCGTACAATAAAGCTTCGTAATACTTCATAATTTTACCAACAGATGGCCGAACTATGCAGTAACGTGCACGCAACGTTTTACGCTCTTACAACGTATGAGCTAACTTAAATAGAGTATGGTCGAAGGGGACAAAGGAAAGATAAACAGAGAAGCCTGTCACATATAAAGAAGGTATTACATTTAATCTTGCTCGACATTTTCTCATGAAGCGCCCAAAAATGTCTTTATCTGCCAAGTGAAACATTATTTGTTGTATTCATGGACTGAACACTAGCGCTACCAACGAAATGCAGTCCAATTTTATGTTCCTTTTAAAATTTAATCCAAAATAGAATGTGTATGTTTACCACTGTCACAAAGTCTATATATCTACTTTAAGTAATAATTCAGAAGTTTTCCTGTAGATTTATTTTTGTTGAGAATAATAACCCTCCAGATTCAAAACGTAAACTGTCACCTGTAGTCATTGGTACGATTTCAGTGTTATTAACATGTTGGCTGTGCGTGCTCACACAGCCAGCCTCATCGTTTGTATCTGTAATATTCATTTGTCCGCAAGCGCTGCCAACGGTAGGCTACCGGTAGACGCGAAGTACGAGTATAACTGAACTGCACAAATAGTCACGGTAATGATGTCAGCACTGCAGGAAGCAGCTGACGCTGCCTTCCCCTCGCCCCTCACCACCAAAACCCCACGCAAACCTGTAGTTTCCCTCAAACGCCGCGCGATTCGTCGACAGGCAGTAGAGGGGGAACTGAAGTGAAGGGAGAATAAGTGACGTGGCGCCGATGTAATGGGATGAGGGAGAGGGGAAGAGAGTGAGTGAACTAGAAAAAAGTGTGGAGTGTGTTATCTGTGAAGAGTTTGAAGAACCAGTTCATTGAAATTGAGTGGTTAGTTCACACTTCACTGGAGTGAGTCGTTCATTTAAACGACTCATTCACGAGCTCCCCATCACTAGTTGTGGTATGCAGACTATGTAGGGGCTGGCTGAGTCTACATGTTCTGTATTTATGGTGTGGATGGTGTATCCCGTTTTACTTCGTGTGGTAGCCAGTGTCATTACCAGGCGAAACTACTTTCGTCCGGCCGCAACTTTGTATTCTTCGATTGCTCTGAGGGAAGGCTCATCGAAACTGGAACACATCAAATATTAGTTGACTCTGTTACAGCAATGAATAAAAGATTTACTTAACTGTGACACAATTGTTTGCCACAGGAGTACTGGATAATTTACAGCTGTCGCGGACTAGCAAAGCATCATTTGATACACCAACTAACAAACTGTTCTCTTGTAGTACAGCCGGCCGCTGTGACCGAGCGGTTATAGGCACTCCAGTCCGGAACAGCGCTGCTGCTACGGTCGCAGGTTCGAATCCTGCCTATGGATGTGTGTGATGTCCTTAGGTTAGTTAGGTATAAGTAGTTCTAAGTTCTAGGGGATTGATGACCTCAGATGTTAAGTCCCATAGTGCTTAGAGCCATTTGAACCATCTTGCAGTACAATGTCCCACATTTAAATGAGTAAGTCCACCAGAAACTTTAACAACTCGTTGGTCCTTGACGTTGATGTTGACTGCTGTAGCTGAAATCTGGAACTGGGGCAGAGCTCTCGCTATCTCGACACTGTACTGACCTCAGCGCGAGGACGCCGCTATGCTGGGAGGAGAGGGGAGGCGTAGTTTGCAGCAGCGGCTCCTGGACGTCGTTTAGGATTGCCGCGAGCCCTCGCTAGCGTCTGTGGTATCGATTTGCGTTGCCAATTTTGGTGTGGCAACACAGTTTCTGTAAGAAACCACCGCCAGAACGAACCGCAACTCAACGCATATGTCTCCAATGATTAGAATAAATGACAGCAAATGGATGCCTTCTCAATTCTGGTTGATTTTCTATTCCATAACGATTGTGTGTTGAAGATACATACACACTTCCATTTTCTGCATACATAAGTAACGCACGCCAAACTGATGCTTCTTTAGCGCGTTTCATTCTACCTTTAGACTCTGTAGTAATCATGATTAAAAGGATGACACATGCACATAATGGGCCACTCCCTCCGGAGGTTCGAATCCTCCCTCTGGCATGGGTGTGTGTGTTGTTCTTAGCATAATTCAGTTTAAGTTGGTTTAAGTAGTAAGTTGACCTCAGCAGTTTGTCCCTTAGGAATTCACACACATTTGAACATTTTTGTACATCGTGTTATTTTTGCTAATTAAATGTGGTGATGGTGATTCGAGTTATTTAAGTGTGTGTCCCGTGATTCCCATTTAGCTGAGAGCCAGGGTCTCACGTGCTAATTTGCTTGTGGCTTGGCGGCGGCTGCATAGGACTCCGTGTAGTCTAGCAGGGGTTTCTGACAGCTGAAAAGGACACGTACAGGAGGCAATGGGGGACTTGCACAGACCGTAAGGCAGACAGCTCTGGTAAAAATCTGAATATACTGTTTCAAAAACACATTCGAATGCAAAGTAGCTTGTTACAACATAAAAACGGTTACTCCACCGATAATTAAATGAAGACCGGTATGAAAATGTCTTGCTGTAAGGCAAGACAAATAAAACAAGTAACTAAACATAAAAAGTGCACTGGACTCGCATTCGGGAGGACGACGGTTCAATCCCGCGTCCGGCCATCCTGATTTAGGTTTTCCGTGATTTCCCTAAATCGCTCCAGGCAAATGCCGGGATGGTTCCTCTGAAAGGGCACGGCCGACTTCCTTCCCAATCCTTCCCTAATCCGATGAGACCGATGACCACGCTGTCTGGTCTCCTTCCCCAAACCAACCAACCATAAAAAGTGTTTAGATGACTCGTCGAGCTCCTGTTGAGAGAGAGACTGAGTGAGTGAGTGAGTGAGTGAGTTAGCTTACATTTGATTGGTAGCCGGAAAAACGGGGATGACTGAAACACAGTTAGCAGCCGCACAAATTACGTATAGCGAATGCATGCTTAGCTTTCTCACGCCTTTCTTTCGGGATGTAACGGTTGCATCACTATGAAACAACATTGGAAATACTTCACCGATCAAAGCTGCAGTAACCAGAGTAGCGCGGTCGATGGGTGCTACCGGCCGCTGTGGCCGAGCGGTTGTAGAAACTTCAGTCCGGAATCGCGCTGCTGCTGCGGTCGCAGGTACGAATCCTGCCTCGGACATGGCTGTGTGTGGTGTCCTTAGGTTAGTTGGGTTTAATTAGTTCTAAGTTCTAGGGCACTGATGACCTCAGATTTTAAGTCGCATAGTGCTGAGAGCCATTTCAAATTAATTCCACCAAGTTCTGAAATAATAATCATATCAACCCGTGACTTACGTCAGCCGATTCGTAATTTTAAGGACAATCCGAATTTGCAATCGGAAATGTGAATTAACTTTCTGTTAAATGAAACTATATAGCTCCAGAGACGGTTTCAAATCTCAAACATCTGTGATGGATGCATGTATGCAGACTGAAGTGACGAATGATAATTTGTACCAAGGCTGGGATTCGAACGTGGGTCGCACGCGCACTGGTCAGATGTGGTACCCACTACCCTACCCAAGCGCAGTGGCTGTGCTCGGCTGCACGGACTACACTACCACACCTCCCTCCTCAGTCCAAATTCCCAGTTACGTCTGAGCCGATTTGGTATCCCCACTTATTTCGAACTGCGTTGAAGACGCTCTCCAACTCTATTTCAATAGTACCTCGGCATCTAACTAAACGGGGGATCCTTCAGATACACATTATAAATGTCTGAGACTTGAAAAGATCTCTGGAACCATATAATATGTAGTTTCATTTGATCAAAAGCACCTTCGCATTGGTTTCACGCGGGATCCCACGTTTCCTTCGGTGCTGATTTGCTTTTCCAACGCAGCTGGAGTATCTCTGCAAAGTGGTAGATATCGAAATAGACAACAGAGGTATAGAGAAACAATTAAAATCGCTCAAAAGAGGAAAGGCCTCTGGACCTGATGGGATACCAGTTCGATTTTACACAGAGTACGCGAAGGAACTTGCCCCCCTTCTTGCAGCGGTGTACCGTAGGTCTCTAGAAGAGCGTAGCGTTCCAAAGGATTGGAAAAGGGCACAGGTCATCCCCGTTTTCAAAATGGCTCTGAGCGCTATGGGACTTAACATCTGAGGTCATCAGTCCCCTAGAACGTAGAACTACTTAAACCTAACTAACGTAAGGACATCACACACATCCATCCCCGAGGCAGGATTCGAACCTTCGACCGTAGCGGTCGCGCGGTTCCAGGCTGAAGCGCCTACAACCGCTCGGCCACACCGGCTGGCCCCGTTTTCAAGAAGGGACGTCGAACAGATGTGCAGAACTATAGGCCTATATCGCTAACGTCGATCAGTTGTAGAATTTTGGAACACTTATTATGTTCGAGTATAATGACTTTTCTGGAAACTAGAAATCTACTCTGTAGGAATCAGCATGGCTTTCGAAAAAGACGATCGTGCGAAACACGGCTCGCGCTATTCGTCCACGAGACTCAGAGGGCCATAGACACGGGTTCCCAAGTAGATGCTGTGTTTCTTGACTTCCGCAAGGCGTTCGATACAGTTCCCCACAGTCGTCTAATGAACAAAGTAAGAGCATGTGGACTAACAGACCAATTGTGTGATTGGATTGAAGAGTTCCTAGATAAAAGGACGCAGCATGTCATTCTCAATGGAGAAAAGTCTTCCGAAGTAAGAGTGATTTCAGGTGTGCCGCAGGGGATTGTTGTAGGACCGTTGATATTCGCATTATATATTAATGACCTTGTGGATAACATCGGAAGTTCACTGAGGCTTTTTGCGGATGATGATGTGGTATATCGATAGGTTGTAACAATGGAAAATTTTACTGAAATGGAGGAGGATCTGCAACGAATTGACGCATGGTGCAAGGAATGGCAATTGAATCTCAGTGTAGACAAGTGTAATGTGCTGTGAATACATAGAAAGAAAGATCCTTTATCATTTAGCTACAATATAGCAGGTCAGCAACTGAAAGCAGTTAATTCCATAAATTATCTGGGAGTACGCATTAGAAGTGATATAAAATGCAAGGATCATATAAAGTTGATCGTCGGTAAAGCAGATGCCACACTGAGATTCATTGGAAGAATCCTAAGGAAATGCAATGCGAAAACAAAGGAAGTGGGTTACAGTACGCTTGTTCGCCCACTGCTTTGATACTGCTCAGCAGTGTGGGATCCGTACCAGGTAGGGTTGATAGAAGAGATAGAGAAGATCCAACGGAGAGCAGCGCGCTTCGTTATAGGATCATTTAGTAATCGCAAAAGCGTTACGGAGATGATAGATAAACTCCAGTGGATGACTGCAGGAGAGACGCTCAGTAGCTCGGTACGGGCTTTTGTCGAAGTTTCGAGAACATACCTTCACCGAGGAGTCAAGCAGTATATTGCTCCCCTCCTACGTATGTCTCGCGAAGAGACCATGAGGATAAAATCAGAGAGATTAGAGCCCACACAGAGGCATACCGACAATCTTTCTTTCCACGAACAATACGAAACTGGAATAGAAGGGAGAACCGATAGAGGTATTCAAGGTACCCTCCGCCACACACCGTCAGGTGGCTTGCGGAGTATGGATGTAGATGTAGAGTTGGGGTATACCAAGTGGGCTGAGGTGTGACTGGGATTTTGGATTAAGGAGTGAGGCGTGTTAGGATAGCCCGTGCAGCGGGGCAAAATCTCTGTGCAGTGGTGGCGTAGTGAGCAGGAGACCCGGGTTCCAATCCCGGCCTCAGCTCAAATTTTCATTCGTTGCTTCAGTCAGCATATATAAATTACCTTTTATTTGCTCACCCTCTCTTTGTTAGTAAGCTGGACAGGGCTCCAGTCGGTTAAGCATGCCTTGTGGTAGGTTAGTGAAGAGTCTCTGCTTTACACTCCTTTTCAACTTGGCCTGATATTTGACAGCGTTGTTTGAACCACCCTGCCTTCAGATTCCTTGACGTTAGTGAGGCATATGGAGGTTCATCCATTAAATGGGGAACGGCAGCAAGTGAAATACTCGTACTATGCGTATTCAGGTTAATACCAGTACAACAGCTCCGGGACATGGTAATAACCCGGTTAGACTGGTGCGTGTATGTGTATGTGGGTGTGCAGCGTGGGCGGTGGCGCCGGCACGCACAGTGGACGGCAGGTGGGGCGGTGCGTGGGAGTTTGGTGCCGCGTGCCGCCCGCCGGCCGGGGTCATCTGTTGGGGCGCCGCGCGGCCGCCATCGATCGCGCCCAGAGCCAGGCCGTGCCTGCCCGCCTGCCTGCCTGCCTGCCTGCCGAGGTCGCGACCCGCGGCGGATCTGGCGTCGTCTCCGCACCACGCTTACCGCCTTTATTGCACTGACAACGAATCATCGTACACCGTGTGTTGATTTTCATTGACGCGCCCGGTGTTGCTTTGGTTTCGTACTCACTGGCACCCTGGGGGCACTCATGAAGTTCGCCACTGCTGCCAATAGAATGAAATAGGAGTTGAGGCCAGCACTGGAAGAAGGCGGGTGAACTACTTTGCGTAGGCCAGCAGGTGCCATGAAGAATATGCCCGTGCTTACCAGTGGAAGACTGGTGGCAGCACCGACCGCGGCAAACATGTGGCACGCGGCCGAAGCGCTGCACTGGCAGAGCACATGGGGGCGCGCGCGCGCGCGCTCTCACACACGCTGCTCTGCAATCTTTTAAAAACGGATCAACAGTAACTATTCGGTGAAAAAATATGATTCTTTCGTTTCTTACAGCCTGAAGTACCAGCTTCTTGATTAACGGCTTATCTTGTCGTTACTGGTTATAATTATTGCAATATTTCGGAATTACGTATCGCACCACACGAAATTCGAATAGTTTGCGACGGAAAATAAAGTCGTTATGAATTTACGTTTTGTACACTTTAGGTCATACATTGCTGCGTATGAAATATAGCTAAGATCTATTAAAACTAGGGAGGAGTTCCATATCTATTTTGAATCTTGAGAAAACTCGTTTCATGTAGCCCGCTTCTGCCCATGTGCAAACAATACGGGCTTTATTGAATTATTCATAACATTCATCAAATTTTTAAACTGTTCAAGATTTAGCTCACAAAGGGATAACTATTTTGGCATGTGCTTAATATGTGAAGGCAACGGCCTTGCCGCAGTGGATACACCGGTTCCCGTGAGATCACCGAAGTTAAACGCTTCGGGCCGCCATGTGCTGTTGCCATTTTTCGGGGTGCACTCAGCCTTGTGATGCCAACTGAGGAGCTACTCGACCGAATAGTAGCGGCTCCGGCCAAAGAAAACCATCATAACGACCGGGAGAGCGGTGTGCTGACCACACGCCCCTCCTATCCGCATCCTCACTGAGGATGACACGGCGGTCGGATGGTCCCGATTGGCCACTTGTAGCTTGAAGATTGAGTGCTTTACTATGTGAAACTTTCAGAGGTGCCGCTATAGAAGTAACTGCAGATTGTATCCAATGGAATAATTTCTTGAGCGCTATCGATAGCTGCGGAAGGAAGAGGTTTTGTGGGTGTGCGAAATCATAAATGGAGAATTAGCCCTACATGTTCATTTATACACTGAAAATAAAGTGTTTTACTAGCTATTGGCATGTCTCTTCCTCAGTTACGTGTTCAATAGTAGACTAGAATTTAGGATTCTGTCGCAACTGCAACGACATGTTAGTGAAGTTCAGTTGTATGAACTCCACTGTGTTCTTGCAAAAGAGGCAAAATTTAGTGTGATAGCAAGAGAAATGAGTTACTCAGAGCTCGGCACTGGTGACACGGCCATGAAGAAGAAAAATAAAAAACGGCAGTGTTGTCACAGAAATGTTAACAGTAAACGACACGTCACGACAGAGCGCCTCATTGGCAGTCTCGGCGACTAATGTTGGATGAGATCTCTGTGCCGCATTCGCGCTTACTACACGATCCTGAGACGAAATGCGTTACTCTTGTCTAGATCCTCTGTTTTCTGCACCAGTGATCAGCAGTACGGGTCTCAGACTGTCAAGTAATGCTTAAATATCGGCGGAACGAGGATTTTGAAAGCTACGTCGCCGCGCGGAGTGGCCGTGAGGTTTGAGGCGCCTTGTTGTGGACTGCGCGGCCCCTCCCGCCGGAGGTTCGAGTCCTCCCTCGTGTGTGTGTGTGTGTGTGTGTGTGTGTGTGTGTGTGTGTGTGTGTGTGTTGTCCTCAGCATAAGTCAGTTTAAGTAGTGTGCAAGTCTAGGGGCCGATGACCTAATCTGTTCGGTCCCTTAGGAATTCACACACATTTGAAAGCTACGTCCTCTGTGAGTGAGCTACAGTTCCTTGCATTCTTCCAGTAAATCAGTCGAATATCTGCTCTCACGTGCTATTAGTTTTCTGCAATGGATGAGCGTTTATGTTATCATTTTTTGCCTCTTTAGAGGGTACGCACAACATGGCACGTGTGAAACGCATTTCCCTGCTCGAAGCGGGACGCGAAACCACGACCTCCGCGTAGGTGTGAGGTACGCTATCTGGAGACATGGTATATTTCTGGCTTTAGCAGCATCGTGTATAATTCAAAGACTCTTTCCTCGGAGCGGCATGAGTTACAGCATTACGCACGTCATGTAAACAGTGGTGTGAGGTACCAGTAGCAGGTGATACCTTTGTCATGGGAAAGACCGCCGGAATGGTAGTCTATCCGTGTGATTGGCTGAAACATTCGGAGGCTGCGCGCCAAAATGTTAATTACCGTTCATTAGTATTTTAATAATGGTGCAGTAAACTCACTTAACGTTATAGAATAGGTATCTCTAAACAGGGAGCTACCTCCTGCTTATTTCGCAAGTCAGAATTACACGCAAAATTAAGAACAAAAACTAAATGAAAAGGCAAGGACTCTTCGGGCGTCTTCCGGGCCTCGCCTAGACCGCTCCCAAGCGAGACGAGTTGCCTGGTGGCGCTGGTTAGATATTAATTTTGTGCCGGAGTAATGAGTCTACAACAGTTTAAAAATCCGTAGTACATAATCAGTTACTGGTCTCACGAGATAAAGATCGTAAAAATTTTAATAATGTGGGACGTAAAACGCAGTGAAGAGTGTCTGTTACCAGAAGTTCCTCATGTTTTGCGAAAATAAATACTAGCGGCATCCCTTACAAAAAGAATGAACTAATCATTTAATTACATAACGTCAGTTCATCGCTAACAGTTTATTGCAGCCTCAAGACAACAGATCTACGACCTGCGTGCTGCTGTCTGTGCAGGGAAAACCTTCAGAAAACTGCAGATTGATCAAATCTAACAGAACACACTGGTTTTCACTCAGGGCGGTGAGAGGAAATAGGCATATCGCGTGTAATGCTTTCCCAGAACAAAGGGAATCATTAACACGTCATCTGTGGTGACACAAAGGAGGTTGATACAATACCGCCGTAACGGTTGCGATGTGGACACCTTGCCCGCTGTGTAAGCCAGGAAGAGGCAGGGGGCGTAGATGCGACGGCTGCTGCTCGGGAGAGGTTGTTGACACGCAGCGGGAGTGTATCTGAGCAAAGCTGAGCCGAGCCGCGAGAGTCAACACGGATTTCCTTCTGCAGCCGCCTCGTTGCTGGTTCGGCGCACAGCCTACAAAACGCGCGCCCCGTCAGGCACTCTCTGCTGAAAGGCAGATTAACGTTCGCAGTCGTGGCAATGGCTTTACCCTAAACGTGAAGTGTACATAATCTTCAACGTAACCTATCACTTTCAGCAAGCGTAGCTTTCTCTCTTTGATAATTGTTGTTCGTCGCACAATCAGTGTAATTGGACATGACTTTGAGGGAATTTGCGCCGGCCGCTTCAGTCCGGAACTGCGCTGCTGCTACGGTCGCAGGTTCGAATCCTGCCTCGGACATAGATGTGTGTGATGTCCTTAGGTTAGTTAGGTTTAAGTAGTTCTAAGTTCTAGGGGACTGATGACCTCAGATGTTAAGTCCCATAGTGCTCAGAGCCATTTGAACCATTTACGGACTTTGCATTCACCAACATCAGAATCAGTACCACATTCAAATAATAGAATTTCCATATAAAGTGAACAGTGAGGATCGAAAATCATTCAAGTTGAAAGTTCCTTAAGTATGTGTTTCGCATCTTCCGTAGCATCGCGCGAATCCCACCTGCGCTCTGGGCGCGTTGCGCGCGCGCTTGCAAATTACGCGACGTACTGCCAACACACAGCCAGGAGCGTTAATTAGCGGAACAGTATTAATATTCTGCACCACTACACACATTAAATCAGTTCAGATAAGGATCGCCAGCCTCGCTTTTAACTGCGAGACAGGATTTTCACTGTTGGAAAGTCGATAATTAATTAACGCCCTTTAGCAATCCAAATAGTGTCAGAAAAATTCCGAGAGCCGACCGCTGCACTGCAAAACTTACTTCGCTAATAATTCGTACACTGCCTCCAACAGGCTTCCATCAACTCCCACCTATAATCTCTCTGACTGACAAAGACACCTCACTCAAATTTCCGCTTGAACGAATATTGTACTAATCGGCTTCAGTGAAAACCTCGCCAATTCCGTGTCGTTCACTAAGCACCAACGTTCAGCTAGTCACGTGGCTTAGCGACTTAAGTTGTGGTGGTCTCTGTCTGTTGAGCGTATACACAGTTGCTAGACGGCGACATTCCGCTAGATAACCTAAACAGGAGTTTGGTTGGGAAGTCATTCCACGCACACCTTATTCACCTGTTCTTGGGGCCTCATATTTTCACATCTCTCTCTCTCTCTCTCTCTCTCTCTCTCTCTCTCTCTCTCTCTCTCTCTCTCCCTCTCCCTCTCCCCTATCTATAACAACCTTCAAGGAACTTTCTTCCCGGATGAAAATATACTCTGAGTATGGTTCGACGAGTTCTTCGCCTCAGAGCCACGTAATTTCTACAGTCGCGGAATCGAAAAGCAGGCTGTTTTAAGTAGTGAAGGATAATATATTACTGACGGCTAAAGTTCCTGTTATGTGTATCTGTTGTGTTTATTAAACTTATGGAAAAATTCTACGAACATATGCACAAACCCAGTATTCCACCTCTGCAACAACAGTTAACATTAGGGTTGTTCTCACTTTTAGGAATTGGTTACACACATAATTGTTACCTATGTCCCACAGAATTACGATCGTCCTTTCACGCAGCAGCTTGAAACTGGAATATATTATTGCACATGTTGATTTCCGTGACAAAGAAATTAATCCCAATACAATTCCTCAGATTGGTTAACTGGAAATTTAGAAGAATTGTGTGTAACATTTGGCACTTTAATCTTTTTCCAGTCTAGTAGCTATTGTAAAGACTATCCGTGGGTTATTAACTAAGCAATGTTGTAAGGTAACTCAAGGAATAAGACATTTCACGTAGCCTTATGTCGCATCGAGATGTTAGAAACGCGATATGGTACATTCTCCAGTGTCCGAAATTAAAGCAACAAACCGCTATTTCCCCGTCGTGTGTCTAATTCACGGTATAGTCAAACAGATGTCCGTACGATCGTGTTCTGCACGGAAGATGGCATTCCGGTCAGCTGACAACCACGCTAACAATGACGTCAGGGCACCTATCAAACAGGGTAGTGTTTGCCGGGTAGTTCCACGTACACAACCGCTGTGTACACATTCACAGACGGCGCAGTATGGCACAGAGAAGACCCCTGCCAGGCTCTCCTGCCATAGAGTGCCATGGGAGGAATGGATGCAGGACACTCGCATTTACGAGCTCCACAAATTTTCGAATTGCAACAAGTAAACAAGTAACCCGGTAAGACTCGCCCACCTGCCGATTTGTGATGTGCAACGAAGATGACCAGCTCCGCCACAGGCAGCACACAGATTCTACACACAACGAGGAATGCCGGCCGACCCCTCGGTTTCACGATCTCCAGTCTGGTGCACGCAACTACACAGCCAGAAGAAATTAGTGCACGCTTTCCAATTCACTCAAGATTTATTGATGCAACATTGCGTATGTAATACACGAAATGATTACGTTTACAGATCGATAGCACTAGCTGGTCTGTGCTACCAGGTATCGACCCATGCTGGAACAGTCACATCAGTATGTGATGTAGCCTTAACGGGCAGCCATGCAGGCGCCCACTCTGGCATCCAGTCGATCCTACTGTTGCCGACTATTGTTCTGCGATACGTCACGTTACGCCACGCCTGCTCGACATGTTTATGTAGGTCTGTAAGAGTTGTTGGTTGATGAGTCGTACAAGACCCTCGTCATCCCATCGTATCCCACGCGTGTCCGATTGGAGACGAGTCCAGAGATAGTGCTGTCCAGGGAAGTTGCTTCACGTTTTACAGAGAACGTCGAGTTTCAGTCAGTGTGTGGACGAATATTACCCTGTTGGAAGAACGTACCACCTCGCTGCTGCAGAAAGCGCAAAAGAACAGTTCTGACAACATCCTACACGTACCGAGCACGGATTAGCGCCTCTTCCACAAAAGATGAACGAGAGTTGTAGGTTATCGCATTCCAGACCACAAAGCATGGTATGTGCCAGTATGTCTTCGACGAATGCGCTCTACGAGACAGCGCTCACTTAGTTTACTTCGTACGCACAAACGACCATCACCTATGTGCTAGCAGAATCTGCTTACATCGCTGAAGGCCGTTCCGTTTTCCAATTGATCCTCTGACGGAACCAGTCGAGCCGTGCATGCCGATGCTAAGCCGTGAGTGGAAGACTGACTAGAGGTGTGCGTGCCCGAAGCCCCACTGCTAAAGCTGGTTCGCGCAACAGTTGGTGTTGATGCGTCTGGACTCCAAGCCGTCTTATCAGTAGTGTGGTAGCTGTACGCTCTGCCACTGCCCCCTTACAGTACGACGATATTGGTGGGCGTCTGTGCCGCGTGGTCGTCCAGAACCTCGTCTACGGGAGCGAGTATGTTCGCGTGACCGCTGACTGACGCAGCAACCCCAACTTGTGTGGCAGTTTTCCGAAAGGACCATCCCCACCACTCGGAAGGCCACAATTTAACGCCTTTCAAACTCGTTCATTTGGCTGTAAGAAGCACGAGTGCGTCTCCGTGGCAAAGTTGCCAGCTTGATTCAACCGTTTTCACAACACAGAGCCCTCCGGTAGTTATTCCACTACGCCATGTGTGCGCGCACGACGTTGAAATCTGTTATCAGTACATCCATTATCCCCCAGGTGGCATATGCCGTCAACAGATCTTTCGACGTGTAACAATTTCTTTCACGCAGTTTATTTAACATTTAGGCTTCCAGTCAATCAGAATCGAGAGCAAAATACCGACATTATGATTGCCCACCTCCGTCTGCCACTGTTGGCACTTTTGTAAGAGGATGCTTTCTGCGTGGACGTCTGGAAGGTAATGTGCAAAGGGTGCTGGGAAAAAAAAGGCAGCCATTACGAGGTAGTCACTCGATCTGGATCCGACCAGTGATGCCCAGACCACTACCCATTTAGCGGGATTATAGACAGACTGGTCCGTTACCTCGAGGCTTGAGAAAATGTCTCACCCTAGTGTACAAAACGAGCAAATAGACGCGGTCTCCAAATCATATCTTGCAAAGTAAATAAACACAGTTACGCGAGTCCTCGTGGGGAAAGTAATACATCAAGAAGTCCAATTTGCACGACATCATCCCACAGAGAATACAAATTTATTTAAAATTTCCGGCCTGAAGGCAACAAACGCACTCATTACACACTAAGGTATTTACTGCTGTAAGACTAATCTAGGATCATCCACTGCGTTGCTAAGACAGTATGTGGTGCATGATTGTAATGAGAGATGTCAGGCAAGTAGATAGGGAACCGGGAAAACTGGTCGTCACATTCAACTAAATTAACATACATACCGTATGCCGTTCTTCGAAAACTACACAGGCGTCTAAAACTAAAGCAACAAACTGAAATTTTGAAAGACTGCATTATTTTGTCAAGAAAGATATAAAAAGATGATATGAAAAAGAAACAGTGCAAAGAATACAGAATGTAAACAACGCAACATGTATAACGTTAGACAAGTGTTCGTTTTCTTCTCTCTCTCTCTCTCTCTCTCTCTCTCTCTCTCTCTCTCTCTCTCTCTCTCTCTCCTTTTCTTAACTTAACGGATTTGCACACATTTTCGACAACTGGTTAATGTGCTCAGTATGGGGTGTGACCACCTCTGGCAGCAATACAGGCCTGACAACGAAAAGGTATGCTGCTGTGAATGATGTCATCGATCTCATGATGAGGCAAGTTTTGAAGAGTGATTGTTGGATGCAGACATAATGCAACTCGTCTCCCTAGTGCATCCCAGACACGGTCTATGGGATTGAAATCGGGAGAGCGAGTAGGACACGCCATGCGTGCAGTACTTTCCGTTTCCAAGAAAACTTCAACCGCCCGTGCTCTGAGAGATCGTTATTGTCCGTCAGTGTCCGCAGCTCGTGGTCTTGCGGTAGCGTTCTCGCTTCCCGCGCACGGGGTCCCGGGTTCGATTCCCGGCGGGGTTACGGATTTTTCTGCCTCGAGATGACTGGGTGTTGTGTGTCTTTCATCATCATTTCATCATCACTGACTCGCAAGTCGCCGAAGTGGCTTCCAACGATGCCATACGATCATTATTGGCTTACAGCACCTCGCGACAACCGCACATGAGGTCCCAAGGTGATACGTGACAGCAGTTAAACCTTGCCGAGTCACCCCTACAATTTCATGAAGAGATATTTGAGTGGTCAACTCAAGTCTCTGCCTACGCCATTAGGGATACTCCTCGATATCGGTCTTCTCTCCCCTCGATATCGGTCTTCTCTCTCCACAATATTTGGGTTCCGGAATGGTGTTCCACCTTCCCTCCAGATGCGAATCCGTCGAGAATCTCTCTCTAGACCACATCGGGAGTCAACTGTGAAACTAGCATTGGCCCAATGTTAGACAGTCCAGGTAGCATGTTGACGATTTCACTCTACACGTTCCCTGCTGTGAAGACGCGTCAGAGGCACACATTTAGCAAGTCCCCGACAATAAATGACACTGCTGAAGCCTTCTGTACATCTGTACACCGTTTGCCTCGATACAACACGTCCATCGGATGCTGCGAGGCCAGATGCTAGTTGCCGCGCAGTACTAAGGTGGTACCTTAGTGCCCTTACAGCCAAATAATGGTTTTCCCTTTCAGATATTACATGTGGTCAGCCCGGCCTTGGCCTTCGGGATGCAGTTTTGATCTCTACAAACTGTCGCCACATGCGATAAACAATTGAAAGATTCACATTAAGCCTCCTGCGCCATATCAGATTGCGTCTGTCCTGCGTCCATTCTTCCCATTGCACTCCGACGCAGAGCGCCTGGTAGGCGTCCTCTCTCTGCCATACTGCGCCGTCTGTGAGAGTTTACACAGCGATTGTGAATGTGGGACTACCCGGCAAACACTACCCTGTTTGATAGGTGCCCTGACGTCATCGTTAGCATGGTTGTCAGTTGACTGAAATGCCATCTTCCGTGCAGAACACGATCGTACGGACATCTGTCGACAGTTTGTTTGATTATACCGTGAATTAGACTCAGGACGAGGAAATGGCGGTTTGTTGCTTTAATTTCGGACACCGGAGTATGTACCATACCGCGTTTCCAGCGTCTCAATGCGACATAAAGCTATGTGAAATGTTTTGTTCCTCGAGTTACCTTACTCCATGCAAAAAAAAACAGGTCTGTAGTTAATAATCCGCGGATAGTCGTTACAATAGGTACTAGATTGGAAAAAGATTGCCAAATTATTCTGAATTTTCAATACCCGCTTTAAAGAATAGCACTGGGGATTAATTTCTGTCGGCCGTGGTGGCCGAGCGGTTTTAGACGGTTCAGTCCGGAACCGCGCGACTGCTATGGTCGCAGGTTCGAATCCTGCCTCGGGCATGGATGTTTGTGATGTCCTTAAGTTAGTTCGGTTTACGTAGTTCTAAGTTCTAGGGGACTGATGACCTCAGATGTTAAGTCCCATAGTGCTCAAAGCCATTTTTGATTAATTTCTTTGTCACAGAAATGAACATGTAGAGTAATATATAGGCCCATCATTTTCCCAGCTGCTGCGTGAAAGGACGATAGTAATTTTGTGGTACATAGGTAACAATTACATGTGTAAACAACTCCAGAAAGTGAGGACGTACCGAATGTTAGTTGTAGAAGTGGAATATTGGGTTGGTGCATATGTTCGTAGCGTTTTTGCATAAGTTTAATAAATATAAGATACACACAACAGAAATTTTAGTCGTCAATAATATATTATCCTTCACTATTTGCAACAATCTTCTTTTCGATTCCGCGACTGTAGAAATCACGTGGTTTTGAGGCGAAGAACTCGTCGAACCATGTTCGGAGAGAGAGAGAGAGAGAGAGAGAGAGAGAGAGAGAGAGAGAGAGAGAGAGAGAGGAAAAGGTGAAAATATGAGGCCCTAAGAACAAATGAATAAGGTGTGCGCGGAATGACTTCCCAACCAAACTCCTGTTTAGTGCTTTTTGTCAGTGTAGCAAAAAGTGGTCGGGTATTATCGTGGAGTAGCGTCACTTCTCGCAGTCTTTCTGCTCGTTGTTCTTAGACTGCGTCTGTAAGACGTCTCAGTTGCTCACAATAAATGTCAGTACTGATGGTTCCACCTCGGGGAAGCCATTCGTAGTACACTGCACCGTCGCTGTTTTGTTTGTTCAGGCTCAACCATTCCTTTCTTTTACTTATGTTAGCATAAAGACACCATTTCTCGTCATCGGTTAGGATACAGAATAGGAATGATCGGTGTTTTTCACGAGCCACTGATGACGAGCAAGCAGATGGCACATAATGGCCGCCCGCTGATTTTTGGCTTAGAGCATTTCCTGGAAATGTCGCACGGTGGTGGAATGTTCACAGTTGATCACATTTGCCAGTTCTCGGCTACACTGACGTGGGTCACTCATTGTGGATTAATGCGTTTAAACAATGTTCATGAAAGCCCGAAGGTCTTCCTGAACGTGGAGAGTCACTAATGTCAAAACGATGCTCCTCAAAACGAGAAAGCCATTTTCTTACTGTGTTCTGTCTAATGGCATTGTCGTCACACACGACGACTGAAAAATCACTCAACGTGGCAGAAGTGCAACGCTTCCGCAAATTGCTGCAGATTTCAGTGCTGGGCCATCAGCAAGCGTCAGCGTGCGAACAATTCAACGAAACGTGATGATCGATATGGGTTTTCGGAGTCGGCCCTTTAGTGTACCCTTGATGACTGCACGGCATTAAGCTTTGCGCCTCGCCTGGCCCCGTCAACACCGACACTGGACTGTTGATCACTGAAAACATGTCGCCTGGTCGGACGAGTCTCGTTTCAAATTTTATCGAGTGGATGTACGTCTGCGGGTATGGAGACAACCTCATGCATCCGTGGATCCTGCATGTCAGCAGGGGACTGTTAAAGCTGGTGGAGGCTCTATAATGATGTGAGGCATGTGTAGTTGGATTGATATGTGACCCCTGATACGTCTAGATACGACTCTGCCAGGTGACACGTACGTAACTTTCCTGTCTGATCACTTGCATCCATTCATGTCCATTGTTCATTCCGACGGTCTTTGGCAATTCCAGCAAGACAATCCGACAACTCACACGTCCAGAATTGCTACAGAGTGGCTGCAGGAACACTCTTCTGAGTTTAACACTTCCGCTGGCTACCAAACTCCCCAGACACGAACGTTATTGAGGATTATCTGGGATGCCTTGGAACGTGCTGTTGAGATGAGATCGAGACCCCCTCGTGCTCTTACGGATTTATGGACAGCCTCGCAGGATTCATGGTGTCAGTTCCCTCCAGCACTACTTCAGACTTTAGTCGAGTCCATACCACGTCGTGTTGTAGCTCTTCTGCGTGCTCGTTATTAGGCAGGTGTTCCAGTTTCTTTTTCTCTTCAGTGTGTATAAGGGTCGGCAGACTCGCTTGTGTTTCAGTCGAACTTCCTTTAAAAAGATTCAGAGATCCGACAAGTGGACTGGAAAATGGGCAGTGGATACTAACAAGTTCTGTCAATAATCTCCACAACAACAAAGAAGAAATACCTTCCAACGTCAACAAGGAAAAAGACACACAAAACGTCACTCTCAAAATCCACGGTAACGAATGTAATCTGTTGCCTTCTATGAAAAGCTCGGCAAGTCCGCCTCGCTCACTGAAAAAGAAACAAGAGAAAACCACCACCGTCCAGTTAGCTACAGGCTGCGCGATCCGACGCAAGGGCTCCGCCTGCCGGGCCCACTTAAGCCGTCCTCGCACGAGACGAGGCAGCTAACGATGACGTGGACGCGGATGGGAAATCCGAACTCGCGAGTCGTTGGTCAACGTGATTTGCGGACTCGGCGCTTTCCAGCGGGCGTTGCCAGTTTTATTTGGCTCGCAAAATTCTATACGAAAATGGACGCGCGTAAAATAGCAGCATTATCTCAGCGATGGCCGAAGAAGAGCGGAAAAAATCGCGAAGGTTCTGTACTAGTTGGTGGCTTAAACAGCGAACTGATTGTTGAGGAACACTACTTAATGCTGTACAGCAATCTGAGATACATATCAGTTTAACTCAATTCAGTTTTCACTCCATTTTCTGTTTTAAATTGAATGTGGTTAAGGTATAGTGTCTGAAGTTAGTTTGCGCGGGGATAATACCTATCTCCTCGATGTTGGGTTTACTACAAACACTGTGAAATGACAGTCACGTGAAGATTTCTGGCCATTGGAGGAACGTTCCAGTCGTCGGCCTTAGCCGCAAGAAATGCAGCAAGTACATTATTTATAATAAATAACATTTTGAGATGGTGCTTCTATTAAATAATAATACCTGGAATATTTGAGGAAAAAAGGCGAAAAATAAATTTGGCAGGAGATGGACGTGAATTTGCTACCATTCTCTTCACGGCTCCTGACGCTATCAGCTATACTACAGCTTCGACATAGCAACGGGACCCCCTATATGGCATATGATGTTCATAATACTCTGTCTATAAAACATTATTTAATATTTAGTGTGCAACTTTCATCAGACAGACGCGTTTTTGATGTATCATCATTGTGCCTATGCATTGAAACGGTATACTTTGGTAGTACACAAGTTAGGACTCTAAAAACATCAAGTTAAGGAAACCTTCACCTACCGGTATGTTGTTTCCTGTTTCTTTGTTATAGCTAATCGTTGCTAAAACGACGCGTTTTCGAGAGATCCTCAAGTTGCTGGTGCTCTTAAGAAGCCTATATTCATACCACGTACTTCCTGAGAAAGAACACCCACCAAGTACAATGTTTAATGCCGTACAATATGGCGGCTCTTATGTTTTGCTTGTGGCGGAAAACGAAGTCGCCTCTAATTAGCGACGTTCCTCTCCGCGAGACAAAAATCTTACATCCAGGTTCTTTATTTCACGCCGCACTATGTGGTGGGAGGTGGAATTCCACGATGTGAAGTCAACAGTTCCTCGTCCACCTGCGTTTTCACGTCCCGCGAGAGGACGGCTTTAGGGCGACACTCGCGCAGCAGAATTACACGTTGTCTTGCGTTAATTGACTTCGATTCTTGTATTCTTGTATCCTTTCCGTACATGGAAAGAAGCTGGATTGAATCGCTTACGATCACCAACTACTGACTTCAGTAACAAACTTTGGAACATTAGCTCCGCCCCACAGGGCACAAGAGACACCTATACCTACGTGGGCTGTTGGCCGACTCATTGATTTCCCAAAGACCCAGAGAGCTGCACGGAATTATTTTATCAGAAGCGCAATGACGGTATTTTCAGTGACAATTTCCTGCTCCCGCCAACAGCGCTTCGACTGCCATGGGGTTCAAATGGCTCTGAGCACTATGGGACTTAACATCTATGGTCATCAGTCCCCTAGAACTTAGAACTACTTAAACCTAACTAACCTAAGGACAGCACACAACACCCAGCCATCACGAGGCAGAGAAAATCCCTGACCCCGCCGGGAATCGAACCCGGGAACCCGGGCGTGGGAAGCGAGAACGCTACCGCACGACCACGAGATGCCATGGGGAAGTCACTCGACCCTGAGCCGGCTTGGTATGCTCAGACGACTATCCACTACCCATTTAAGACAGGGAAAGAACTGCCATTACACCCAGGCTGAAGGAAACATCTTTCTCTGGCCTCCTCAGCACTCCCAAGAAGGAACAAACGGGTGCGGTCCGGAAATATTATTTCAAACTTTTGATTTGTCCCTAAACGTTGCACAATCCAATCATATTATTTAAATGGTGCACGTGTAACAACAACCAACTTCACAGAAGAAGAGAAGGTGTAAAACCGGGCACAGGTATAAATCTGGGCATTCCTTCCCAGAGGGAGGGAGGTGCTACAGACTGGTGGCCAGGACAGTAAACGCTACCACTTGTTGATAGAAGATCCCAGTGAACAAGTGGAAACTTTCTGTCCAGTAGTGTGGCTGCAACGTCGGTTGTTGTCCGAATGTGGTATTTGTTCTGAGACTGCAGACCTTTCGTAGTCATTTTAAAACAGTTTGTTTTCATCGTCCTTATGGTTGGTTTAAACTAGTTTCACAGTGATATCCGGAAAGCGGGATCCTAAGCTACTTTAAGAGACACGTCTTTTGTCCGCCCAGTCTTCTGGGTTTACGTCATACGGGCCATCTTGTTTTGATGGGGTTGGTGCAATTATGGGCCGTCATTTAAACACCGCAAAATTCCATGGGGACTTCAAATATAGTTCCGGTGCGAGAGACTGGCTTCAGGGCGGGAGTGGGGAAACCAAAGGCCATCAGAAAAAGACAATTCCATCCAAAAAACTATCTTATTCCTCGTCAGATCCGTGCGACCCTCTCTTTGTGAACAGTGAGAATGATCTGGATATCAACGAAGGGGCTACATCAGACTTCAACGATGCAACCTTCACCGCTAGGGGTGAAAAGTTGTTACATGACGCTTTCGGAGAAGTGTGGGTTAAACGTCACGTGCCAAACGTGGGCATTCTTAGATTGCGCCGAGGCTGAAGGAGCCATTTAAGTTTGCGCTTTCTGTAAATAATTTTTGATTCGATATCCAGTTAAAATCTTAAACAGTCTGCTCTTTGTAGACTAGTTCACTGTTTTGTAAAGTTTCGTACAGCCCTAGTAAAACATTGTAAGAGATTTGTTGACATTTTTGGGTAGGGCCCATATTTGCACACGATTTTAGTGCTATTTTACGAGCTTTCTGAGAATTTTCATTTTCGAACAGACATAATTGATATTAAATAATTTTTGCCTCACATAATTTACTAAATTATTATATAGTTATTTAAGGCGAAATATTTAGAAACTTCCGAAAGGAAAAACCTTTAAGTCAAAAACAAAACAGGGTGTCCATATTTACATCTTTTCCTTTAGGTAGTGTAGTCGTCTCTGTCAAAAGACACAGGGCGATTGGAATGCTTTATTTTACATGTTAGTTCGCTCTGCGTGCAGAAACAGTACGTTTGCCACATCAGGACTCTGGTCAAAATAAAAACCCCAACATATGTAACAGACTTCGGGAACACAATTTGTGGTGACTATTAAAAATGTATTGGTGATGATTTTTAGTTATTCAGCACTCATGTTAAGCATGTTACCAATGATACATAAAATGAAATACCTATCAGTGTAGTATTTTATTGACTAATAAAACCTCAAATAGGTTATTGTATTCTGAAAAGAGAAACACATACATTTTTGCCGTATATGAAAAAGAGTTAACGAGAATTCAGTATCAATGCACTACATGAAAATGAATTCCTAAGCGACCCGCGCAACACAAAAAGAGAAAAAGGAATTAAACACGTCCGAAACGTTCTTTCTACGGAAGTGAGACCATTTCGGTGGAAGCTTATTTATAATACTAGATCGGTTTAGGGAACACAGGCGAGCTGACACTAATGCCTGCGTAAATATGGAAATATTGCATCGGTTGGTTGGGAGAAAAGAGAGGAGCAACAGTATGGATGGGCACTGATAAATCTTCGGCTTTTTAATACAAAAGGAGGAAGGATTATCGGAAATTGTGTACTCTGTGTAATCGCTCCCAACCATCGGATATTTACGGCTTTGTTATTCGAACTTTTATAACTCCGCCAAGGAAAAAAAAACTTTTTTTTCGGTGCTGTTGAGCGGTCGTGGCTGCTTGAAGTAATGTTGCTAATGTTTAAAAACACGTTATGTAAATGGATAAGTGGATATATTCGGAGTTTTTCAATTTTCCAATTTTTGTGGTAAGTTCGTTGCATTTTGTAGAGCGGTAGTGTATCTGTTGAAAAGGATTTCTGGTAACGGTTGCCCCAGTGCCTTGATACGCGAGTACATATTAATTTGGTGAACCTGAGCTTCGATACTTCCCTCTGACGGGATATAATAGCAAGTGAGGTATTTGCTTTCCTCGTCGAGCGCGGTGGCTCTGTGGCGGAGGTGGTAAAGCTCTTAATGTGGGGGACTGATGTTAAATGCTGCGTCCGGTCCCCTACGATCTGCAGTTTATGTGTGCCGGCACTGCCTGTCATTTCAGGCACAGCTACTACCGGTTTTCTCCTTCGTCCCGCTTCAATCCAAGAAACGGAAGTTTGAAGTTTATTTCGTCGTCGTCAAACGTAGAGAATGAGTTGGCTAAGGATATCGAATATTCTGTTAATGCTGATGAAACTTTTCGACGAGCTGCTTTGTGTAAATGGTTTCCAGATAATCGTCGAAAACTTGCATCAGCATAAGTGTTTATTCAGTTGATAAACTGAAGAACATTTTTCCACAGCAACTGGCCAAAAAATATGCATTTGCACAACCTTTAAGTATTTGTTACTTCAGTTTATTGCCTCAGAAGTTTAAATCTCTGAACATAGCTTTAATGTAACTTTCGTCTTTCGTAAATTTTTCTGTATGTGAAAAGCGGCAGTGTTCAAGGTTAACGTGTGACGGTAAGAGCTAGGTAAGTTGTGGCGTTTATGCCACATCGCTCTTTTGTTGCTATGTTTTAATGCACCATATATCAAGATTTAGTTATGGGAGGATCACGAGGCAGACTCATCAAACGACGCGCCAGATATTCACATAGCGTGAGAACGGCCGGGCGAGCAAGAGCAGTATCGCGCTGGAACACAGAGACAGACAGTGGGGATCCACCTACCACGCTGGGCGCCAAGAAGCGAATCTTCTATTACTTATATTTACAGTTTAAATCGTAATACACAGCTTCAATCGTGCTGAGGACGTTATTTGTACTGAGAACTTATTAATAGTAATTTCAGTATCACTTAATTCATAGGGAAATGCTAACTACAGATTTTAGTTACTGTCAGTGCTTATTGATGGAAAGGATGGAGTCGTCACAAGTGCGCCATGATAGCAGGCGCAAATCTGCTAAGATAGCTCACTACTAGTCTACGATCGGTTTCCGAGGAGTTAACACATGAATCAAAGACGGAACAGTTCGTTAAAAAACTGCCTCGTACGTTACGTTAATCCAAGACAGTCTACGATCGGTTTACGAGGTTGCAACATGCGAAGAAGTGTGTGAAGTGCAACTCCTCGCAAAGACGGAAATTATTGCTGAAGTTGCCTCGGAAAACATAATATTTGTGCGATGTCATGTGGATTCTAAAATCGTGTGAAGCATTTTGTGGTTTTGCTGTGCTCGGAAACTAATGATTAATGACCGGGAACCTTGTTATGAATATTAACGACAGACTCACTCTAGAAATCGTTTTACTTATAAATAAAGCAAAATTAGTTGGCATCCTAACATTTTATGATTGTTGTTATACATAGCATTTAAACCTAACCATTTGCCACGTTACTATGCACTGTTTATTGCACAACCGTTAGAGCTCACGACCAGCAAAGAAGAAACCAGTTGGGGCAACGTCTGTGAGACGCTAGCTAAGCATGTTGGCTACAATTCGGTTGGACTTCCATATGTAAATCGCACGTAGCCTCATTGTTTGTGCCCGTGTACATATTGTTGCCGAGGACATCTCGAAGATTCATTACCTTGTTTGTTGTGATGGTGTTACAAAGCAAGTTGTTTGAGCAGGGTGGTGTATGTTCATTATATCCACTGACATCTTGGTCAGGGAGATATTTACGGGTACATACCAACATTTGGATTTCTCTTTCACGTACTCCAGAAAAGGTAATAGAATGACATGAATTTTTGGTAGAATGGTGAATCATTTCTTTAGACGTTGTTGGAAAACATTTTGGGTTTGACAGAGAACTGATTCAGATAAAAAAAAAGAGGATTCTGTAATGTCCAGGTTGAATTCATCATTCTGGAATTCACACACATGAAGAAAAATCTGGATTTGGATCCAGCATAAGTGAGGTTCAAATCCCTGTACTGCCACTCTGGGTAGGTCTTCAGTGGGTTCCCCAAAAACTGTAGAAGGAACGGATGAAATTTTTGGAATACTTACTCCATCTCTGATGGTTTCGTTGACGACTGTATGTAGAACATTATCCGTATCTCCTTATACATGATACTCATCTTTTAGCAGTCTAAAGAAAAGGCGTAACACTTAACCGCTTGAGATGGATACCAGCTGCGTTTTGCACCTGGTTGAATAATGGAAGCCTGGTTGTTCATATGTACCTACAGGGTTTCAGACGACGACTGCGCGAGAACACACACAAAATATATATATATATATATATATATATATATATATATATTAGTGGATAAGAAAATCTGCCCAAGTCTTGGACTCTCATTGCAGATGATCAATAAGGACACCGTTTCTGATACGTGGGTGAAAATCGTCGAAGTCGCTGTACGAGTTGTCCGGTATGGCGCGATTGCAGCCCGTTTTATAAAGCTGTCCATTGTGTTGCGTGCGTACAGGCGCGAACTAATTCGGCGCGACAGTGCGGAACAGATGATCCGCCAACCTTGCCCTGGACCCTCTGGTGCAGCTACGCCAAAGCGCGAATTACGAACCGCAACTCGGAGAGATGTTGTATGCACTGATTTCTGTCGTTTCTGTGCGTGTCTAGTAGTTTTAAGGCAGTCGTCCCCTGAAACCCAGAAGGTACTGAGGAATAACCCTGCACAACTTTACAAAAACCGCCCGTGCCAAACAAAAGTTGTGCCACTTAACATAAGTTTCTACTTGTTTCCGCTGACACTTTCGTTGCGGCGTAAGTGAATGAAAATAATGTTCTCTGCCACCTTGCATATATTTGGTGGACACCTTGTCTATACCGGCAGTTAGAAGTTGTTAATCTTCAGGACATCGTCGGTGACAACTGTCAAAAGATCGAAGCTCTGTTTCAGGTGTCACGGCTTGAAAACCGAGAAAAAGTTATCAATAATCCTCAACTATTCCGCAAATAAGTTTACAGTCCTCTCGAGTATAATCGGCGACCTTCCTTGCTCTTTCCCCTCCTTCATAAAGGCTTAAATTTCTCGTAAACGAGGATATGCCGTCCGGGAAGGTAAAGTTGTACTGCCCCAGTGTGTGCCCTGACGCTTTTGTGTATAGGATGGACGAGGATCGACACCGATTAAAAATTGTTTGTAAATTTTTAACACTTGCTCAATTTTCATGAAACAAAAAACATTTTGTTCCTTACAGCGGTGGAATTGTTATACATTGCCAAAATTCAACATAAGCACAACCATTATCTATACGTTTCGGTAATCGGATGTGAGTGTTTGTGACAGACTGCTACATTTCCCGGACCAGTCTTCGTACAAAACAAGCGTCATCTTACAAATTCCAACCGACAACCAGAGTCTTCCGACGATAATTCCTTTCAGTAATGCGACTTTTAAACTGTTTGTTCAGAACAGTTCGGATTGTGTTCGGGCTAAACCAGTCTGGCGAGACGTCTTTGTGATTTCTGAGGCCTTCGAGTGAACATTTCTTGAACCACTCCCACATTTTTCTCCGTCCTGGATAATGAGCGTCGACCGCTTCTCTTAACGTCTTATGTTGCAGAGCATGTGTCCATTAGGTCTCAGTGGCAATTTCTTCCATCTACTGAGGCACGAAATACTTTCACACTCCGCCACCATGTCTGTACTTGTATCACGGATCGCCTTACATCGCATCAGGATACCATCGGAGCCCGCTCACGCAAGGGTAGGCGTTGCGCCATGGTCCGTCGCTGATATGTGCATTAACATAAATGAGGTACAATGTAATAAATTCTACCATTGTAAGGAACAAAATGATTTGTGTTTCATAAAAACTACTTATACAGGGTGAGGCAGCTAAGTCGTAACACACCTTGTATCTCCCCAACCATAATAGACACACAGTTTGGACAGTGAATTGCAGGGACAAGGGTACTACAATACATCATATTTCATATTTGTGCTATGTTTTATTAAAGAGGTATGAGGCCATCTTTGGTTTTTTTTTTAATGGAACCCTATGTTAAATTTTAGCGTAGCACAATAGGCTTAAAAAGACGGTTTCCAATATGTGTGTATCAAAATATTTAGACGAATAGTTTTTGAGATACATATATGTTCTCGTGTCGTGTTCGTCCTTCGAAGCGGCGTTGTCCAATGCAATCTTTCCTATTGTGTAGAGTACATGGTAAACGTCGCGAGTCCGTCCTTACACAATAATTTCATGTCGTCATACCTGGTTCTAGGCGCTACAGTCTGGAACCGCGCGACCTCTGCGGTCGCAGGTTCGAATCCTGCCTCGGGCATGGATGTGTGCGATGTCCTTAGCTTAGTTAGGTTCAAGTAGTTCTAAGTTCTAGGGGACTGACGACCTCAGAAGTTAAGTCCCATAGTGCTCAGATCCATTTGAACCATTTTTTTTCGTCATACCTGGGAACAAAACAGCGAGAGAAAGGAATAATTCATGTGAAGGAAGAAATCATTCTTGTTGTAAGGGTCATTTAATTTAGTGGTGACGTACTGATGTGGTTGTTCCATGCTTCAATTGCCATTGCAGCCGTGGCATAAGGTTTTTACGGTAAATATCGAAACAATCGTTAATCATCTACATATCGCTATATTTACTTCATCGGCTCCTCAGTGCGCAAGCACCCCAATACCTTGCATCAGAGGTTAAATATTCGTTATCTCCTCATAATCTAAATACAAAGTCTCATTTATCTAGTGTCCGAGCGTCGCGAACTCTTTCTCCGTTACTGTCGTCCGCATCTGGAACACACTACCCAGCCACCCTGCGCGTTATTAAATGCTATGTCATTTTTACCAAGAAGCTGAAACTACTACTCCTGTCACGCTGATGCCGCTTCCCAAGGAGTTGACGCTTATGACCAGTTTTCCCGCTGTCAAACATTATATTCGGCCAGTTTCTCCCATTTACGGTTCTTGCTATTTTAATTTCTCGACCAGCCGCGTCACTTTCCCCTTACCTCCATAATATTGTGTTTCATAACATCTCTCCCTCCCTCCCTCTTCCACGTCTTCTCTCGTGTCCATTAATACTAGCCCTCATACTTATAACTGTCTCCATGCAACTGGTCTCCACTCACGAACAAATGTAAACTGTTACTTTTTTTTTTGCACCATATAAAATTACTAAAAGTGTCATAATGTTGGATACTATATACAGTATAACATACGTTTGACGTAGTTATTACAATGCTAAATATGTACAATGTCTGGATATATTTGAGAGAGGGCCTGGTGGCCCTGGTCTTGCCTGGCTAAATACATAAATAAAATCAATAAATACCGATCGACACTTAATGCCTGATAATAATGTAAAGGGCGAAGCAGACAGCAAGTGTATGTAGGCACACTGAAGTTCTCTGTTGAACTACCAGATTTGTCCCAACCATATTGTAGTAAGACCGCGGTCATTATCGATAACTCAGCGAGCTGTGGCAACTGTAACCTTACACATGGAATATATATAAAAAAAAAAACTCTGCCATCAGGCCTAGACGACCACAAACAGCAGATGGACACACTTCCATCTGTATCTAGGGCAGTACTGAAGACAGACAGTCAGTCTGATTCCTTTGGCAGAATTTGCCAGCGAAACATGCACTGAGGTCGAATTCAAGCCAAAGAGATGAGGTAAAATTTAAATGTAAACGTGTTATGGCATTGTTCGCCGTGAAAGCCCATGGGGTAGCTTCAGGCAGTTGTCTGAGAGGGTGTTACTGGTTCGCAAATCGCGCCTTTCCTTGCGGATATGAGACTTTTTGTCGTGTGCTAATTGTAGAGTCTAATGGGAGGGTTTATACACCGATGAGCCAAAACAACATGACCACCTGTTTAATAGCGTGTTGCTCTGCTTTTCAAACACAGTAAACAGAGATTCTGATTGGCATGGATTTTACAAATCCTTGAAAGAATTTCTGAAGTATGTGGCACCAGATGTCTACGCACAGGTGTAGCAATTCCCGCAAAGTACGGGATGGTGGTCAACGGGCACGCAGCTGGCGCTCGATGTGTGTTCCAGTAGGTACAGATTAGGGAGGTTTGCTGACCAAGACATCAGTGTTAGTTCACTAAATGCCCCTCAAACCATGGTAGCACGATTCTGGCCTTGCAAGACTTGAAGCATGAACCGCTGCAGGCGGACTGCAATAATTTTCATGTAGTTCACAACTGTCGTGATGCCTTCGACTAACACCACAGATCCCACGGAAACGCAGCTCGATGTACCCCATAGCATAATTATTCTACCCTCACCGGCCTGCATCTGTGGCGCAGTGCATGTTTCGTGCAGTCATTCGCCTGGACGACGGCGTGTAAGGACCCAGCCATCGACCTGGTGTACAAAGAAATGCCATTCATTTGACAGGCGACACGTATCTATTGATCCACAATGAAAACTCAGTGATGCTGTGCCCAATTCACCCTTAACTAACGACGTCGTTGGGCCAGTACAGGAACACGTAGTTGTCGTGTGGTGTGGAGCCTCATGATAACAATGACGTTTGTACATAACATGGCGTTTGAACAATGTGCTCCAGAAAGCTTGTGCCTGCACCAGCATTGTACTCTGTCGACATTTCTGCCACAGATCGCTGCTCATCCTGGCTTACACAGTTGGGGTTTTTCCGACCTCTACCTGTAGTGATGAAACGTGGTCGTCTAAAACCATACGGCCTACTCCTTATTTCAGCATTCTTCAAGCACTTTCCATAGGTGCTCACGACAGTAGTACGCATAGCTTCACCGTTTCAGAGATTCTCGTATCCAGCCGCGGCACCACAACAATGTGGCCTTTGTTGAAACCACTTGCATCAGTGAATTTCCGCATTTGCGGCCCATATTTTCGCTGTAATGATGCCCATTTGTCTCTCTTCCGCACCGAGCGAGGTGGCGCAGTGGTTAGCACACTAGACTCGCATTCGGGAGGACGACAGCTCAATCCTGCGTCCAGCCGACCTGATTTAGGTTTTCCGTGATTTCCTTAAATCGCTCCAGGCAAATGCCGGGTTGGTTCCTTCGAAAGGGCACGGCCGACTTCCTTCCCCATCCTTCCATAATCCGATGACCTCACAGTTTGGTGTCTTCCCACAAACAACCCAACCCAACCCCCTCTCACGTCCGCTTACATTCTTCCCTTACTGCGTCATACGCCCACAATGCCGCCAGGAGGCATTGAACCTCACGGTGGGCAGTGGTTCTAATGTTTTGGCTCATCAGTCTGGTGTAGTGGCCGAACGGTTCTAGGCGCTACAGTCTGGAACCGCGCGACCGCTGCGGTGGCAGGTTCGAAGAATCCTGCCACGGGCATGGATGTGTGTGATGTCCTTAGGTTAGTTAGGTTCAAGTAGTTAAAAGTTCTATGGGACTGATGACCTCAGATGTTAAGTCCCATAGTGCTCAGAGCCATTTGAACCATCTGGTGTAATGTTACGTTCATGGTGGTGGTGGTGACGACGACGATACAAAGGAGGGGGTGAAAGCTGATGCCAGCACATAGCCTATTCAGTTCGAACAGCATCAAGAGGGCCGCCAAGTTTGAAGTCTCCATCCGACGGTCGGATCATCATTTGGTATCAGATACCTTCATGAGACGCTGCGAAGAGGTTTGGGATTAAATCCAGGATGTTGACGCAAAGGCGGAGTATCGGGAACCTTACGCCACCAACTCTTCTCCACTGCCGGCAAATACTGGCAGTGAAAATTTCACCCAGCACACAACTCGAACCGACTGCTGTAGAGTTGAGCGCCGCCGCATAGGCGTGAGTTAGCTACCTCGGCTGCGGAGACGGGTAATACATATGGTGAGAGGACATGAGCGCCGCTAGAGCTGAGTAATCTACCTCCAGATAAGAGAGGCAGCAGCAGCAGCAGTGTTGGTGGTACTCTGTGTTTGTGTAGCCGCGCGCCCGGTGGCAGCGCCTCCGCGGGCAGACGTTCCTCATTTGCATTGGAAAAGGGCGGGCGTGCCTCGCGATGTGAAGACATTCCATTTGCGCCCCTCTCCTGCCTGCGCCTTTCCTGCATTTGAAGGTCGTCGCTTAGGTTGCTCGGCGCGACGCGAGGCTCGCTCCGTAGCGGCGCTGCCGTTTTCGCCATTTGAGTGACTTTGCCATCAGGGAGGAATTTTTCGCGCCTCCAAGGAAACTCGAGCTGCTGTATTCATTTTGACATAACGGCGGAGTCTTTATTAACTGGGCGCCCCATTACGCTGTAACGTAAACACAAGTATTGCGAGCAAACGCTACTTTGGAGAGAATATTGACAACTATCTGTTGTCAAAACAAACGCCAGGAAACGATTTCAGTGGTCTGGGTTCACAAACGACAGTCCCTAATGAATAATTCATGAAGGCTAGGTTACCTGTCTGTTACATCTGAGAAGCCTCTAAGCCTGTGGAAGAATATGTACTTAGTCTTCATCAAGAACATCAGCGGAATGCGCTCCGTAAGAAGACGCATCGCTCATCACATCGCTTTTCCCACGTGGAACGTAGGACGGTTTGAGGTTTCCTTTCCTCTACAAATGTTGCCACCGTGTGCACGGAATTTTCCTCAGTTTTACTGCGGAGGAGAACACCGGAAGTACCGTAACCCGATTGCCCAGAAACTTCGTTCGATGGAAGAGGAGTCAAAATAAGCGAACACATGTCTCGGCTTATTAGTGGATACTCAACAGTTTTTGAGAAAACGACGGTCAAAGTTTTCGAGGTACTTTACGTGCATTTCAGCGAGTAAACCGTTCAATCAAAGCGTCGGCTCAGTTGTTACCGCAGCCCCGTCTCACTTTCGCGTCCCGAGTTGGAAACCAATTATTGTTTTTATTTATTTTACTTTTTCATTTATCTATTCATGTCCGTAGAAGGTACTACACGAATGTAAGTTAGGAAATGCAAGGGCATTATATTCATATTCTGACATTTCATTATTATGCATACTCTTATATTCTGGTATTCTGTTATTACGCTTATCCTTCAGGAAGGTTTGGTACATTCCGTTGGTTGACACCGGTCGTAGAAACATTCGATACAAACTCCGAACGTCACGAGCATCGCGTGAAGGCAGGTTTGCCACGGCGACATTTCTTCCTATCACTCTCATTAGGGAACGGAGAGTCGTTAACACTGCTAAAGATTTGACGCGTTGGGAATAACTTCGCGGCAAACGAAGGATAACAAATCATTTTTCCGAAAACGGCGCTTGGCACTAATTATGATTCAAAGTAAGCTACAGAATTTTTTTTCATTTTTTTCCCCACTTCATTCATGAGACATACAAGTAGTAGACGAATAACGACAAGGTTATCACTGTAAACATTGGAGACATTCACTTAGTAATCTTCTCTACGGACATGAATAGATAATTGAAAAATATAAATAATACTCTGCTTTCGAACACGGGACGCAGAAATGGGAAGCCACGACGGTAACCATTGTGCCGCCGCGGCAGTTAAACGATCTACTCACTAGAAGGCACATAGAGTACCTCAAAAATATGACCGTCGTTTTCTCAGAACCTGTCGAGTGTCTACATATAAGCTGAGACAGTTGATTGCTTATTTTGACTCCTCATCCGCCGGGCGAAGTTTCTGGGAAATCGTGTTACGTCACTTGCGATGTCCTCCTTGCGAGACTCCAGTCTACATGGGGACCACAGATAGAAGTTAACCACATCGGAAAATATCGCGGACACCTGTAACTTGTGCTAACGTGGCGTCTTCAAGCGGAAGATAATCCCTATCTGTTAAAAGAATACGTCTGGTGCGCAACGAGTCGTAAATAACTGACAAGTAATTCGTCCGCATTGTTCGTGACTCCCAACAACGCACTAAGTTCTTTTTTTATTTTACGAACGCTATGCTCAGATTATTTTACTACGTGCGTCTTAATGAGTCCACTGAAAGGGGCGCGCGGGATTAGCCATGGACTGTGCGGCTGGTCCCGGCGGAGGTTCGAGTCCTCCCTCGTGTGTGTGTGTGTGTGTGTGTGTGTGTGTGTGTGTGTGTGTGTGTGCGCGCGCGCGCTTTTGTCCTTAGGATGATATAGGTTAAGTAGTGTGTTAGCTTAGGGGCTGATGACCTTAGCAGTTAAGTCCCATAAGATTTCACACACACATTTCCCACTGAAAGGACTATTTACCTTTTTGTAACCTACACGTTGCATCTTTTCTTGTTCGCGAATACAAATCAGTACTTCGCAGTTGACGCCAGCTGTCTGCTATAACTTGTAAGATGCTTCGGAAGAGAGTAAAATACACACCTGGAAATGGAAAAAAGAACACATTGACACCGGTGTGTCAGACCCACCATACTTGCTCCGGACACTGCGAGAGGGCTGTACAAGCAATGATCACACGCACGGCACAGCGGACACACCAGGAACCGCGGTGTTGGCCGTCGAATGGCGCCAGCTGCGCAGCATTTGTGCACCGCCGCCGCCAGTGTCAGCCAGTTTGCCGTGGCATACGGAGCTCCATCGCAGTCTTTAACACTGGTAGCATGCCGCGACAGCGTGGACGTGAACCGTATGTGCAGTTGACGGACTTTGAGCGAGGGCGTATAGTGGGCATGCGGGAGGCCGGGTGGACGTACCGCCGAATTGCTCAACACGTGGGGCGTGAGGTCTTCACAGTACATCGATGTTGTCGCCAGTGGTCGGCGGAAGGTGCACGTGCCCGTCGACCTGGGACCGGACCGCAGCGACGCACGGATGCACGCCAAGACCGTAGGATCCTACGCAGTGCCGTAGGGGACCGCACCGCCACTTCCCAGCAAATTAGGGACACTGTTGCTCCTGGGGTATCGGCGAGGACCATTCGCAACCGTCTCCATGAAGCTGGGCTACGGTCCCGCACACCGTTAGGCCGTCTTCCGCTCACGCCCCAACATCGTGCAGCCCGCCTCCAGTGGTGTCGCGACAGGCGTGAATGGAGGGACGAATGGAGACGTGTCGTCTTCAGCGATGAGAGTCGCTTCTGCCTTGGTGCCAATGATGTTCGTATGCGTGTTTGGCGCCGTGCAGGTGAGCGCCACAATCAGGACTGCATACGACCGAGGCACACAGGGCCAACACCCGGCATCATGGTGTGGGGAGCGATCTCCTACACTGGCCGTACACCACTGGTGATCGTCGAGGGGACACTGAATAGTGCACGGTACATCCAAACCGTCATCGAACCCATCGTTCTACCATTCCTAGACCGGCAAGGGAACTTGCTGTTCCAACAGGACAATGCACGTCCGCATGCATCCCGTGCCGCCCAACGTGCTCTAGAAGGTGTAAGTCAACTACCCTGGCCAGCAAGATCTCCGGATCTGTCCCCCATTGAGCAGGTTTTGGACTGGATGAAGCGTCGTCTCACGCGGTCTGCACGTCCAGCACGAACGCTGGTCCAACTGAGGCGCCAGGTGGAAATGGCATGGCAAGCCGTTCCACAGGACTACATCGAGCATCTCTACGATCGTCTCCATGGGAGAATAGCAGCCTGCATTGCTGCGAAAGGTGGATATACACTGTACTAGTGCCGACATTGTGCATGCTCTGTTGCCTGTGTCTATGTGCCTGTGGTTCTGTCAGTGTGATCATGTGATGTATCTGACCCCAGGAATGTGTCAATAAAGTTTCCCCTTCCTGGGACAATGAATTCACGGTGTTCTTATTTCAATTTCCAGGAGTGTAGTCATGGCATGCAACAGCCAGAAATGTTACAAACTGCGGTGATTTATCTTTTCGACAACATGTTTCATATGCGACAATTAATTACAGAGTGCATAATTAATCAAGCTGCGACGCAAAGTACCATACCTCCTGCAGGTACAGTTGGCACCAATTGCACTCCTGACTGCGTCTCCACATCCAGATCGAGGTACAGGGTTTTTTTTTTTATAGGTACTCTTCTGTCGAATCGTCTACCTGAGTCGATTTTCGGAATGTAAATGTCTTGTTTAGTGTGCGACACCCAGGTCTCGTTGGACTCTTTACATTTATTTTGGTTTTAAGCAACATCGACCAATAAACAACAGTAACTATAACGGTGCGAGTTAAAATGAACTTTCGATTTAAGTTAACTAAGAATAGGCTCGGATTGTACATAGTAAAATATACTAAATATAGTATAATATACTAAAGGAAATCGTTACAGTCATGATTACATAAAAATCTGTTATTAGAATGGTTTCATGTGGAGCATCTTACTGAAGAAAGTTTAAATTTTCCTATACAAATATGTTTATAATTTAAACAACTATACGAAAGTACAACGCATTATTGCAACGACCGGGCTGTGTCCGTAATGTTACTTGAACCACGTGGACTGCAAAGTTTACACCTGCATATCCGCCTCTGTTACGTGTTCAAATGTGTGAAATCTTATGGGACTTAACTGCTAAGGTCATCAGTCCCTAAGCTTACACACTACTTAACCCAAATTATCCTAAGGACAAACACACACACCCATGCCCTAGGGAGGACTCGAACCTCCGCCGGGACCAGCCGTACAGTCCATGACTGCAGCGCCGCAGACCTATCGGCTAATCCCGCGCGGCTGTGTTACGTGTTGCGCCATCAAATACGATTTATTTACATCGAATGCGTGAAATGGGGTAAAATTTTTTGTTGGTCAGCGAAAACACTTTGCAGTCAGCTTTATGTACAGCACTTCCTGTATTTTTTGGATACGAATATTATGATTCAGATTGGCCTAGCTGGACTCATCTGTGTACGGTATTTTGCCAGCAGGTAAGTTCAGTTTCCTGTGATTGGAGCTTGCATAATCATGATGGAGCGCTGTCTTCTGTTGATGTTACTGCATGAAATCTTTAAGGACGTAGCTGTCGAACGGGACGAAACTGAATAACGAACGCAGGTGATCGAGTCGTCATTCGAAGAGACTGACATCTGTCAAGCCGTCTTGGTGAGTCGTGAGCAGCCTATCGCCTGTCATTCAAGGCCAGTTCGTGCACTGTACAACAGAGACGCATGTTTGTGCTGCGTCCGTGGCTATCTTGGACGTGAGCTGCTTCTGATGGACTGTGCGGTGACATCAGCAGCGGTCACGGGGCGCCCTGCGTTGACGTGTTGCTACAGCCGTCAGATGCTGCGCCCAAGTGCGTCGCATGTTGGCTGTCGTCCCTTACGGCAAGGATACGGCATTTAATTCTCCTGAAAACAGAACGATGCATATCTCGAGTACGTTGCATGCGATGCTCATCCACCGTCTACAGGAAACTAAAAGACTCATTTACTATCGCGTATGCCTGCAGATTGCCACAGGGCTCTGATGGAACAAGGGGAAGCAATAGGGTGTACCTAGTGTGGGTCCCTGGCCACTCAGGGATCTGTGGCAATGAACAAGCCGATAGATTGGCAAGGATGGGGGCAACAACTCCATTTATTGGACCGGAACCCGTCTTGACAATCACCAAGGCTATGATCAAATTAGAACTACGGAACTGGCTTAGGGAACAGCACGTAGGATATTGGACCAAGATCCATAAACAAATAGATGGTAAGGTAATGATGCCCAAGCCATCTTTTAAAAGGAGCTCTGTAATCCTGGGATTGAACAGGAAAGTGATCAAACTCATGATTGGACTGATGACTGGCCATGGGAACTTCAAAAAACACCTACACACAATGGGTATAATGGAAGAGGACCCTAATTGTAGGATCTGTGATGAGGGTGAAGAAACTGCATCACTCCTAATCTTTGAATGCATGGCATTGGAGAGTAAAAGATACAGAATCTTCGGGACAACTAGACCTGAAGAAATTGTCTAACAAAAATCTGGTAGAGGGACTCCTTGCACTATTTAAGGGCACTGGTTGGCTTTACTAGATATACAGGGAGCGATACCGCACAATAAACCTAGTTTCGGTGCGGGCAGTGGCGGGTTAGACCTAAGCTGTTTTAGCTCTCCTGTTAAAATCAATCAATCGTGTATGCCTTCTAAAGGCACACTCGCAGCTAGCGTGAGAGACATTGTGTAATGAGAGCAGTCCTAAATGTCGTTTCGATTCTACTGCGCTTTTAAGCCGCATCCACACCGGACGCTCCGTGAAACGCACGAACGCTCGGCGCAGAGCTGCACAGAGCGACGCAAAACAGCGCAGAACGCAGCAGCGTGTTAGTAGGTGCGCAACATGGTTCCAGAGTGCGCGCGCACGTCAGTTAAAATGGAAGATGAAACTCTGAAAATTGCAAATGTTGCTTTCATAGCCCCCTCCCCCCTCTCTCAGCGTCAGCAGGGAGATAAACGTAGAAGACTTTGTAGAGGGTGACATCAAAGCTGGAAATTCCAAAGATATATGGCGTAAATAATTTTTTAATGAGGTAGTGATAGGCAAAATATCAATGCAACGTTCGTTGATGTGACTGCTATCGTTAGTGAAAGAGACTATAACTTACAGGCGATATTGAGTAGAATGATAATTCTACTGATCGCAGAATATAACTGAGAATAAACCAAAGAAAGGGGAAAATTATGAGTTGCAGAAATGAGGTTATTGGGAACTTGCTAACAAGATTCAGGTCCACGCAGTAGACGAAGTGAAGGAATTCTGCTATCTTGGAAGTTAAAATAACGTGGCGTTTGACGCAGCCACTTTTTATCGAACTGTTTATGAAGAATTACACTGCTGTAAGATAGGGAGCACGCAGTATGGATAAACCGGCCACCCTGTGGTTGACAGATGGTCGTGAAATGTGGGAGCGGTGGTGTGAGTGTACGTCGTGCGCTGCTGGAGCGTGCAGAGACAGTGGGCTATTCAGCTGCCAGCCTTGGCGCCAAGTGTATAACTTTATATTTTCTGTTCAAATTTTTGTACAGCCATCTGACAATACTGAAGACCTTGCACGTGCTGACGGCTGTCTAATCATAATTAAAGCTCAGACATTAAATACTGATTTTATGTAATTGTGTAGTCCAAAGAAAACGGTTGTCTGCGTCAGTTACTTCGTTATTTTGACAGTACAGGCGGCTTCACCAACGTCAGCTACGCAAACAATTCTCCACCTGAAGATAGTGGGAACCATCAAAACGCTCAGTGGCAAAATAAACAGGGGATTGACGCAGAAAATTGTTTTCTTTGTATTTTCCAACAGTCGCATCCTTATAACGCCGTCTTTTATGGACGAAATATTCGTGTTATAATCGATTGGCGGATCAAACCGACCTATCATTAGCGGGCGGGTACGAAACAGCGTAACTCACGACTGTCTAGAACAAATGTTCAAGCAATTTGTGACTAGCTTCCATGCTGACAGTAGGTGTGCCTTAAAAGTTAATGAAAGTTTAAAATAGCCACGGGAAACAGCATAGGCGACCAAAATTGCAAGTTTTTGATACACGTACATGAGTTAGTCAGCTTTTATTAGATGTCGTGCCACAAGAGCTAAATGTTATAGGTCACACGAAAAATTGGTTATAACAGAGAGAATTGACGGTTTTCAGTGTATGAGAATTCCCTAATGAATAAAAACATTCGCTCCTTCATGCGGGCCCTTGTGCTTGACTGCGTTTATTATGCGCTAATAATCCGATGAATCTGATGGCCTGCAATGCATACGATTTTTTCCTTTCACTTAAGTTTGTTAAAATTGATAGGCTATATAGTTATTTACTTTCAGGCTTCGCAAGGCACTTTGCCAGTTTCTGCTTTATACAGCTTTCATTTTTAGGCGCCAACATCCGGGACGGATCTGAGAAAGACCTGTCTAAAGCTTAGTAGTCTCGTGGAGCTCCTAACTGATAAAGAATGGAGTCGAGTCTCCAGGCATTTGTCGAGATTTCTTCATTTTTTGCTGGCTGTGGGCGTGAAAAAATAAAGTAGAGTTGAAAATAACACCCAGGTAGGGTACATCGGAAGACCATGGTACTCGGCGGCGTTGCATGTAGACAGGTTGCACCCTCGGCCACCGTTTCCAAAAGTCATGTCTTTGTTCAGTTCGACTTCATTAGATTTGCCGCAAGGGAAAAGCGTGTCCATCTTTCGTTGAACGATCAGAACGTTTTCGGAATGCTACCTCCCGCTAGTGAAGGAAGAGTGCCGTATCATCGGTAAATTGTAAGGACGACGTAGCAATTACGGCCGCAAAGGTGGAAAATCGACCCACGAAACTGCGTGTTCCTCTGGCAGGTATTGTGAGATACGAAAGGTACGGAGCAGGTGGAAGCTTTACGATACAAATGGACTCGGGATTTTCGTTGCAGATGGTGATGCAACACGGAATGTTGGTGTTAGCTTCTGACAAGGGAACCTCCCCATCGCACCCCCCTCAGATTTAGTTATAAGTTGACGCAGTGGATAGGCCTTGAAAAACTGAACACAGATCGATCAAGAAAACAGGAAGAAGTTGTGTGGAACTATGAAAAAAATAAGCAAAATATACAAACTGAGTAGTCCGTGCGCAACATAGGCAACATCAAGGATAGTGTGAGCTCAGGAACTTCGTGGTCCCGTGGTTAGCGTGAGCAGCTGGGGAACGAGAGGCCCTTGGTTCAAGTCTTCTCTCGAGTGAAAAGTTTCTTTATTTTCGCAAAGTTATGATCTGTCCGTTCATTGACGTCTCAGTTCACTGTAATAAGTTTAGTGTCTGAGTTTTGCGACCGCACCGCAAAACCGTGCGATTGGTAGACGAAAGGACCTGCCTCTCCAATGGGAACCGAAAACATTTGATCGCAAGGTCATAGGTCAATCGATTCCTCCACAAACGTCTGATATAGTCTATACGATACATGTGCGTCACATGACAGGAATATGTTGTCGACCCACCTAACTTGTACACTTGGCGAATGGGTAAAAAGATTCTTCTACCTTGCCGAATTTAGATTTTCTTGTGGATGTGATAATCACTCCCAAAAAAGTGATGAAAACATAAGAGTTTGTCACATAAACTGCAACTAGTGAATGCAACAGTTCCACAGTCGCACAGTTTTCCCTGTGCTCTGTCAAAACAAATGTTTTTAACTTTTTCAAATTTTTCCGTTTGTAGACAGTCAAATCCTGCATATGTTCAAGCAAATCTGAACATTTTCTGGAATTTTGGAGAGCGAAGTTGATTATGTGTGAGTGCCTGAACTTTGATAATTGTCTGAGAATAAAAAAATTGAACTTTTCACTCGAGGGAAGACTTGAACCAAGGACCTCTCGTTCCCCAGCTGCTCACGCTAACCACGGGACCACGGTGCTCCTGAGCTCACACTATCCTTGATATTGCCTATCTTGCGCATGGACTACTCAGTTTGTATATTTTGCTTATTTTTTTCATAGTTCCACACAACTTCTTCCTGTTTACTCGACTGATCTGTGTTCAGTTTTTCAAGGCCTATCCGTGTGCCAACTTATAACCAAATCTGAGGGGGGTGCGACGGGGAGGTTCCCTTGTGAGGAAAGGGAGACACGCCCCCTCCCCCCCTACCCTTCTCCCACCCCCCGTTACCTCTGCATACTCTGGTGATGGGACACGGTCTTTGTTTGGGAGGTGCGCCGCCCGACAGCAGCCCCGTGGCTTCCGTGCCGCGAGCCGCCCTGTCAGCGAGAGGAGCGGCCTTGTTTACGCGCTCTGTATTACGCAACTCGTATGCCTGGGACTGGGCGCACGCGGGCCGCTCGCGAGAATGGGACGCGTCCACATTATTTCACGGCACAGGGCAGCCCAGCCGAGCGTTTGCAATTCAAATGAGGGACGTCTCGGCTCCTCCAGAGCAGGCGTGCCCGCTGCTCGCCCGCATCCCACCACTCTGCACCAACACCGCGTCCGCTCGCTAGCCGGCGTCTCGTCCGGCTCTAGTGCGCTGAGCCGCAAGTAGTGTAACGCACAAGGCACTGTCCAGTGTGTGACACATGCCAGCGATGCCTTCGTTTTCTTCTGGCGCCGCGACGAAGAATAGAATCACACACTCGGTTACTCTGTATTACTACATAAAGACAAGGCGTTGTCGAACGTTGTTAACAAAAACCTTAAAGTTCTTCATCAATTCCTTGAAACAGTGTACAGGTTTCCTGTTTATTGACTGCGAGAAAAAATGCTGCGCTGCGAAAATGTGCGGCTAATTTTCTTTCTCGTTGCCTGTTTCAACTACTGTGTCAGGGCATTGTAACCAGTAGAAAAACTGTTTGTCCTTTATACAAATTCTTCCTCCTTATATATAATTTTAAACAAAATTTGTTTAGACAACAATGTCCAGATTCGCCTTCTTCCTCGCAGATGGTTTTAAAAGAAAACATGAAAGCTATATTTATAGCTTATGATTAGAATATTGCACGGAATCTGATTCTTCCGAAACTTTGTAATCTACACTTTTGCCGCTTAAAACCATGTGAAAATGACATTGAAGCTACTACCCTCATAGATCCAGCAATTCGAGGAGTGTGTCTCATTTGCCACATACCAATGACCCCAACCGATTTACACATTCATTTTAAGCGATTTCAGTACCCAATCAAGGTTTCCTCGGAATAACAGTAAACAAGACTCGAAGTCAGAGAGAGGGGGAAATAAGAAGTGGACAGAGATGGAGGAGTTAATGGACATAGTGAGGGGGAAGGAGGAGATGGACAACTAGGAGTGCAGGAGAACGACAGAGAGAGGTAAAAGGAGCGTTGTCGTCTTCAGTCCGGAGACAGGTTTCGTGCGGCTCTGCCCGCTGGTCTATACTGTGCAAGCCTCTCTACCTCTGCATAACTGCTACAACCTAAATCCATTTGAACCCGCTTACTGTACTCTCGGTAGTCCTACAGTTCCTACCATTTGCCCGCCCCACTCCCCCCCTCCCCCAAAACACACACACACACACACACACACACACACACACACACACAATTTGGTTCAGATGCTAGTGCGGCAATCTTAATTCAGATATTTCTAGGTTCGCCAAATTCTCTTCAAGTGAATAACTGTGGGGTCCTAAAAAGACCTCACAGCAGATTTCCCGTGTCGCCCTTCTCCACGCCGAGGCTTATTATGCATTATTTAATATTATTGTGTTTTTAAATAGTCATATGATTTCAGTTAACGGCGTCGGCAGTTCAACTCGAATTATCTTGTTATAGAGGACACTTTGTAATTCTAGCCAAAAGAAAAGGATTTTTTGAGGTGGGTTGGAGAAGACGGAGGTAATTAACGATAGCGATTAGCATCGTTTGCAGTTGCTCTTAATGTTAACTGTTACCAGAGATCGATTCAGCCATCTAAGACAGCGTGCTGAAAAGTAATGCCTCCAAATTTTTCATATGAAGACTCTTAATGCTTCATTATACATTCTTATTCTTCATGTGTATATACTGTATTTATTTCTCAACACAGTAACCCTGTCGATGAACACATTTCTCTCAACGAGATACCAGTTTGTTGATACCGTTACTGTAGAACGTTTGACTTTGTTGACGGAGCAAGCACCTCACCAATGGTTGCACCGCCTACCACTATCAAAGTGAAGTCCCCGAAGGTGTTGTTTAGGTTTGGGAAACAGATGTAAATCGGAGGCGACCCAGTAGGGGTTGTGAGGAGAATGATCGAAGCCAGTGAACCTAAGGTGTCGGGCTGTTGCAGATTTCGAATGGCTTGTGTGTGTGTGTGTGTGTGTGTGTGTGTGTGTGTGTGTGTGTGTGTGTGTGTGTGGTCTGGTCTGGTACGGTACTGCCATGGTGGAAGAGACGGTAATTTATGTGTGGACGAACGTTTTCTGCTGTTTCTCGCGCACCGAGATAGTTCTGTTAAACACCGCCATGTTAGACGCTACAAGTTGGAGTCCTCTTGCGGCGGAGGTTTGCAACTTGGGCCAGCGAAGCGCGAAAGTCGACCGAGTAACATGCATGACATGTAATACCTCAACCGATACAGGGAACAGAACGAAAAATTCGGAAGAATTACTTTTCAGCACCCCCCACCCCTCGTACCTACATTCTAGAACACGTGAGACTCCTGTGCGACTACCCACTAATATGTTAAGTCTCAGCTGCACCAAGCGAAGTGATAAGAGTACTGCTGACAGGCATATCTATACAAATTATAAATTAAAGGATCCCCGCAGGCGCGAATTTTTGTCAGTATATGAAGGCTAATATCAGGAGCTACTGTAGAGATTTTGAGACGGTTTTCAATAGAATTTATTGCCGCTACGCCATAGATGTCGTCGGGTTGTAGGTACTTAGTGCTACTTGTCCCAAGCCGGTGCGAGTTGTTAGTTTCAGTATAAATTATATGGACCACTAAAATAAATGCCGGCCGCGGTGGTCTAGCGGTTCTAGGCGCGCAGTCCGGAACCGCGCGACTGCTACGGTCGCAGGTTCGAATCCTGCCTCGGGCATGGATGTGTGTGATGTCCTTAGGTTAGTTCGGTTTAAGTAGTTCTAAGTTCTAGGAGACTGATGACCTCAGATGTTAAGTCCCATAGTGCTCAGAGCCATTTGAACCATTTTTGAACTAAAATAAATTTGTATGGCACCATTGGCTGGAACATACAGACGAGCTATTCTGCTGCGTGATCTGACGGGCCTTTCGTACTTCACGTACAGCAGCAATTTCCGTGCGAAATGAGATTCATGTGTAAGAAGAGCAAAAGAAGAAGAATTTTTAAGGGGGATCATCGGAGATGGATCGTGACAAGGTATTGGAGAAATAGTTACTTAAGAAAATCAAGGAAACACTATCTCGATGTCCAGGCGGCGGTTCGAACCACAAATGAGAATTGTGTGTCCGCTGGCGCATCCTTTAACTGTAACTACAAAAGGGAGGGAACTGTGGTAAGTGCAGTTACACAATCACAATAGTCTCGGTGATTACTAGTGAGAGAAGACTAGAGAGGAAGAAGTTTGTCGCTGGAACCATGGGAGAGCACCCAAGCTCATTGTCACCTAACTAGCTTAACGTCTCCATCCGACTAATGGCAAAGATGCTTCCACTCCACGATCCAGTTCAGAGATGCCGAAGCTCAACCCTGGACGTCGGGCGAAAAGGCGATCACAGGTGACGTAAATTTCCTAAATAGCAGAGAGCAAATTGTAGACAGACTATAGAATTTAGCTTTTGATATTTCCTGACTAGAAATCCGCTCCGTAAAAAAATTTCTGAACAAGCAATGTGTGTTCCTGTGGCTGAATGATATTTTAGAGAGAAGGGGCGGGGGCGGATAAATTACAATTAGTTAAATGTTAATCACCATAAATGTAAAAAAACCGTTGTCAGCTTTAGGTTGATATAAAATATTATTATACACTCCTGGAAATGGAAAAAAGAACACATTGACACCGGTGTGTCAGACCCACCATACCCGCTCCGGACACTGCGAGAGGGCTGTACAAGCAATGATCACACGCACGGCACAGCGGACACACCAGGTACCGCGGTGTTGGCCGTCGAATGGCGCTAGCTGCGCAGCATTTGTGCACCGCCGCCGTCAGTGTCAGCCAGTTTGCCGTGGCATACGGAGCTCCATCGCAGTCTTTAACATTGGTAGCATGCCGCGACAGCGTGGACGTGAACCGTATGTGCAGTTGACGGACTTTGAGCGAGGGCGTATAGTGGGCATGTGGGAGGCCGGGTGGACGTACCGCCGAATTGCTCAACACGTGGGGCGTGAGGTCTCCACAGTACATCGATGTTGTCGCCAGTGGTCGGCGGAAGGTGCACGTGCCCGTCGACCTGGGACCGGACCGCAGCCACGCACGGATCCACGCCAATACCGTAGGATCCTACGCAGTGCCGTAGGGGACCGCACCGCCACTTCCCAGCAAATTAGGGACACTGTTGCTCCTGGGGTATCGGCGAGGACCATTCGCAACCGTCTCCATGAAGCTGGACTACGGTCCCGCACACCGTTAGGCCGTCTTCCGCTCACGCCCCAACATCGTGCAGCCCGCCTCCAGTGGTGTCGCGACAGGCGTGAATGGAGGGACGGATGGAGACGTGTCGTCTTCAGCGATGAGAGTCGCTTCTGCCTTGGTGCCAATGATGGTCGTATGCGTGTTTGGCGCCGTGCAGGTGAGCGCCACAATCAGGACTGCATACGACCGAGGCACACAGGGCCAACACCCGGCATCATGGTGTGGGGAGCGATCTCCTACACTGGCCGTACACCACTGGTGATCGTCGAGGGGACACTGAATAGTGCACGGTACATCCAAACCGTCATCGAACCCATCGTTCTACCATTCCTAGACCGGCAAGGGAACTTGCTGTTCCAACAGGACAATGCACGTCCGCATGTATCCCGTGCCACCCAACGTGCTCTAGAAGGTGTAAGTCAACTACCCTGGCCAGCAATATCTCCGGATCTGTCCCCCATTGAGCATGTTTGGGACTGGATGAAGCGTCGTCTCACGCGGTCTGCACGTCCAGCACGAACGCTGGTCCAACTGAGGCGCCAGGTGGAAATGGCATGGCAAGCCGTTCCACAGGACTACATCCAGCATCTCTACGATTGTCTCCATGGGAGAATAGCAGCCTGCATTACTGCGAAAGGTGGATATACACTGTACTAGTGCCGACATTGTGCAGGCTCTGTTGCCTGTGTCTATGTGCCTGTGGTTCTGTCAGTGTGATCATGTGATGTATCTGACCCCAGGAATGTGTCAATAAAGTTTCCCCTTCCTGGGACAATGAATTCACGGTGTTCTTATTTCAATTTCCAGGAGTGTATATACGGTCTGCATATTGCCTCATTCCTCACTGAGAAATTATGTTGCAGTTATGAAATATCTTACCAACTGTTGGCATATTTCGGGTTACTGCGTGCCATCCTTGGAAAGTAGACTACATTCGAGAATGATAATTTGCAGGAACCAGTTCACCGCAGTTCAGTGCCTGCAGAGTCTGTTGGTGGCCGTGCATTTGAAGAGAGAGAGACTCTTCAAAGGAACCCGTATTCATTAGAACAGCGATTTAGTTCTCTCCGCATACACAGTCAGCTTCGTTAGAGCGCTATTCAGAGTCCGCGATGCTTCCTTGTTATATTTAATCTGTGTTCGCAAGCTCTCCCGGTTAACCGCCCTGAATAATGGCGGCTGCTGAACACTAAGGAAGGCACTTAGCGGAAAAAGGTACAGACCTTCCGGATGATGCGCGGCAAGCGAGAGAACAAAGTGGAAAACTTTTGCTAGCATCACTGGTTTGTTTTTTAGTTCCTTTTCTATTCGCATATTCAGAGGCCAATGACCTCCTGCTTTCCTGCCTACGCTTCATTAAGATCCTTAAAAACTGAATTATTCACAACGAGAATTCCGTGGAAGCTGTTGATAATTCAGCAACGGGCATTCAGAACCTCTCGTATCAGGAATAAAAAAAAAGTCCTTACAATGTGTGTGCGTTTGTCAGGGCAGATATGGATTGACACGTGTTATGTTAGAGTATAATGACTTTTCTGGAGACTAGAAATCTACTCTGTAGGAATCGGCATGGGTTTCGAAAAGACGATCGTGTGAAACCCAGCTCGCGCTATTCGTCCACGAGACTAAGAGGGGCCATAGACACGGGTTTCCAGGTAGATTCCATGTTTCTTGACTTCCGCAAGGCGTTTGATACAGTTCCCCAGAGTCGTTTAATGAACAAAGTAAGAGCATGTAGACTATCAGACCAATAGTGTGATTGGATTGAAGAGTTCCTAGATAACAGAACGCAGCATGTCATTCTCAACGGAGAGAAGTCTTCCGAAGTAAGAGTGATTCCAGGTGTGCCGCAGGGGAGTGTTGTGGGGCCGCTGGGAAGGGAGTGAGACAGGGTTGTAGCCTCTCCCCGATGTTATTCAATCTGTATATTGAGCAAGTAGTAAAGGAAACAAAAGAAAAATTCGGAGTAGGAATTAAAATCCATGGAGAAGAAATAAAAACTTTGAGGTTCGCCGATGCCATTGTAATTCTGTCAGACAGCAAAGGACCTGGAAGCTGAACGGAATGGACAGTGTCTTGAAAGGAGGATATTAGATGAACATCAACAAAAGCAAAACGACGATAATGGAATGTAGTCGAATTAAATCGGGTGATGCTGCGGGAATTAAATTAGGAAATGAGACGCTTAAAGTAATATTTGGGGAGCAAAATAACTGATGATGGTCGAAGTAGAGAGGATATAAAATGTAGACTGGCAGTGGGAAGGAAAGCGTTTCTGAAGAAGAGAAATCTGTTAACATCGAGTATAGATTGAAGTGTCAGGAAGGTGTTTCTGAAAGTATTTGTATGGAGTGTAGCCATGTATGGACGTGAAAAGTGGACGATAAATAGTTTACACAAGAAGAGAATAGAAGCTTTCGAAATGCGGTGCTACAGAAGAATGCTGAAGATTAGATGGGTAGATCACATAACTACTGAGGAGGTATTGATTAGAATTGGGGAGAAGAGGAACTTGTGGCACAACTTGACTAGAAGGGAACATTCTGCTGCATCAAGGGATGACCAATGTAGTAATGGAGGGCAGCGTGGAGGGTAAGAATCGTAGAGGGAGACCAAGAGATGAATCCACTAAACATATTCAGAAGGATGTAGGTTGCAGTAGGTACTGGCAGATGAAGAAGCTTGCACAGGATAGAGTAGCATGGAGAGATGCACCAAACCATCTCTGGACTGAAGACAACAACAACAACATTTGATTTTAAGCATATAAGAAAAAGATCAAAAAAGGATTTGAAATTATGTTCAAAGTGTGTTAGATGTCCCCAAGCTCTCTCATTCTCAAATACTGGATGATGTGTTCTGGGCGATTTGAGTGAAGAGTGTTCTACACCTACATGTATACTCCGCTAGCCATTAAGCGGTGTGTGGCGGAGGGCACTATTCGCGCCAAAGTCATATTCTCTCCCCCCCCCCCCCTTTTTTTTGTTCCACTCGCGGATTGCGCGAGGGAAAAACGACTGTCAGAACGCCTCAGTACGAGCTCTAATTTTCCTTAACTTTGAATGGTGATCATTGCGCGATATGAAAGTTGGATGCTCTACATCCTCGGCAAAGATTCTGATAGCATACTGAATTCTGAATTTCTGAAAATAATTATATAACATACTGAAATTCATACCTTCGTTGCCCCTGGAAACCGTTACATAGGTAACCTGCAACTGGGACCGTACCCACATGTTAGCCGTTTACTAGTACGAGATCTGAGCGGTCACTATTATCCCGAGGCCAGACAGCAACACAAGCAGAGGAAACATGTGGATTGACCACCATCGAAGCGGTGAAGACCCAAGCGTCACCGGTGGGGTTTTTGTTTTTGCGATTGCCATGGTGTGGTGAGAACTGATTATGCTAGTAAAAATCCGTCAGACGAGCAGAATACCGAAATATCTTGATTAGGCTGTCAGGACGATGCGTGTTGGAAGCCGTCCAAAGGACTGCTTTTGCTCTACAATGCCCCAAGACATTCTGCACAGGACGCGAGTCACACTTTTATTTCCTTGGGGATTCCAGATTTTGTCTCACCCCCTTACTCTCCTGACTCGGTACGGAATTAGTACTTCCTCTTTCCTCGGATGAAGAAATCATTTCGTGTCAGGCCTGTTCGTAACAGCAAACCAATTTTCCAAGTGGTACCTTTCCTTAACTGCCTCACTGTGGACTTCTACAATCGAGGTCTCTGCCAAACAGTACAAATTGTAAACAGCCTTTCGCTCCCTATATTTTACCCCTGCAACATCCAGAATCAAATAATGAACACATTAACCCATGTGTAAAGAAATTTGATATTTGGAGATGTTGTATACGTTGGAGTTATATTCTGTAAAAAAAAAAAAAGACATCCGGGGAGGGGAAAGGAGAGAGTTTACTGGTTGTAACTGAGCGGCTATATAAACATCTTGGTTGGCGTGACACAGCACTCACTATTCGGCGGGCTTATCTAGTGGGTCGTGTCCGTGGTTGCGTTCAAAATGTGCGAGAAGTTAAAAACTGATTAGTGACTGACTGTCACGGCAACTCAAGCCAAAATATCCGCTTCGCGAGTGGGGCTGGGGCGCTCCGGCATTGCAGGCGGCAGCGCCTGGAGTTTGTGTACCTGCCACAACAGGGCCGCCAGGAATAGTGTCGGTCTGTACACAGATCTGTGGCGCCGGGTTCGCGCCCCGAGGTGGCGCGCGGCGTCCGAGGCAAATATACACAGCGTGGAGCTGCGCCGCGGCGAGATGAAAGCGCTAGGAAGGGGGGGGGAGGGGGCGGCCGGCGTGAAAATGGAAGCCGCTGGCCAGCGGCCCGCACCTGGGACGCCATCGGCGTGGACACTCTCCTGTTCTGCCGTCACCGGCTCCAGGTCTCCAGAAAAACTCCTCTGTCAAATCAACCAACAAAAAATACAGCAGTATTAAAATCTTCTCGGTGTATAAATTCCGCCTCTGTGACTAAATAAAACGCTGTTTGTTCGGTTGCCAGAAACGTTTCGCTTCTTTCATTTCCGAAGCATCTTCAGGGGCATTCTCTTGTGCTCCTTTATTCACTTAAGTTATTTGCCACTTTGAAAATGTGTTTGATAGGTGTGTACAGTTTAGTCTTACTCTTGCGTGCTTATTAGGGCTATAAAACTAGCGATTAAATTTTGAACTTCATGTTTTCGATATTGTTGAGCCATGTACTTATTTCAAAGTATTTGTTACTTTCGCCGCCCGTCACTGAACGTAATTACTAGCGTAGCTATTACACCGACCTTTCTCTTGCTAACTTAATGAAGTTGTCAGTGTAACCCATGTACGTGAATGCCCCATTTCAGTGAGATGCGATCTTTCCAAATCAGGTCTGTCGCTTCTACTTACTGATGAACAGTCATTGTGGCTGCACTGGCATTAACTGTAACATCTGAAGTTGCAAAAGTTTAACTAGTCGTATCAAAAGAATTCCAAATCGAAACGCCATACAACTGCCTCACATAGGCCACTGCGGGCAGACAGAGCAGTTCAGCTGTACGGCAGGCGGCCTATGCAGTGCCAAGGGACAAACGCATAGCGACATACTGTGCGTTCGCCACACGGCAGCGGTTGTGTTAAAGCAACTTGCCACAGCCGTACTGAAACCCCCTTTTAATGCCGTGAGCTGTCGAAACACCGGCGATTTGATGTACAGCAGGAGCTGTAGTGTGTGAGAACAATGATTTGGAGCATTACGAATACTGCAGACTCCATCCGAGACTGACACGAATTGCTTTCCGGCAAATAAAACACTGCGAGTGACAAAATGTATTCGGTACTCCGGGTAATTAACAACGTGGTTCGCTGAGAATAAGGAATTGAGGGAATATGAAAATTATCGAGTCGGTACGAACGTGCGGGTAAGTGTCAGGTGAGTAACAAAATGTATTGGTTACTCAGTTTTAAAAAACTGGAGGAGTACGAAAACTTCCAACTTGGCCCAGTCGGGCTCGAAGTGCGTGCGGGAAGGGAAATACGCGAGTGACGAAATGTTTCAGACAGTGACGATTCGCTACCCCAAGTTTCGTTTACAGTAACAAATAACAATAATAATAATAATAATTATTATTATTATTAGTATTATTGTTATAACAGGAACAGAACCATTATAACAAATAAAACAACACCACACAACAAACCTGACATCATACAAACCAATAAAAAGAAGAAATCAACACAACTAATCGAAATATCCATACCCAATACAACAAATATACGGAAGAACACAGGAGAAAAAATTGAAAAATACATCCAACTGGCTGAGGAAGTCGAAGACATGAGGCATCAGGATAAAGTTGACATTATACCAATTATACTATCAACTACAGGAGTCATCCCACACAATATCCACCAGTACATCATCAACGCAATACAGCTACATCCAAACGTATATATACAATTACAGAAATCTGTAATTATTGATACATGTTCAATTACCCGAAAGTTCCTAAATGCAATGTAACATATACCGTACAGTTGAAAGGAAGTCACGCTTGATCAAGGTCCGCGTCACTTTCCATTTTTAACCAGACGTAACGTCTGAGAAAGGAAAGAAGAAATAATAATAATATAATAAATTATTATTTCGTGTGGCTCAATAGCCATGTGCCTTCAGTTAGACTCAATTTACGCAATTTGCTGTCCCTAACCTGTCCCATTATCCAACAGGCAGTAGGAAAACTACAGTTTTACGTGAAATCAGTACCATGCGTCATTTCTGACATATCTCCACATCATTTAGAAGTGAATGCTAGGTTAAAGGCAGACTGAAAAAAATCAACGACCGGACCAAGATTCAGTCCCGCGACCTTTCTGTTTCCAGCCACAGGCTTACCGCTAGACCACCAGGCACGGATACATATGACATGCAACAATAGCTCTAGTGCTCATTTCACTGGATATACAGAACATAAGCGTAATCACAAGTTGTTTCTCTTCCACGTCTTGTTGGAGTGAAATCATAACGCAGATTGCAACAATAGGATATCCTTTAGTCATTAATGTATAGGACGGCGAAGCGTTTCCGTGAGGCCACATGACTTATGTGAATAAAGGACACAGGAAACAGCCACTGGGAGCGCTTCGAAAACAGCAGAAGCGAGACATCTCTCCGACTGAAAATAACCTTCTCCTCTACAGACCCTCAAACCATGTTGTTAATACATACCGTAACTTGAATATCCTTGTGTTTCGAGAACTGCTCATGGAACCAAAACAAGATCTCCATATTCGAAAGGGGGCCATGATTTTTATGTATAATTAATTCTCTTAATTTCATAGGTCCATGTACAGCAATAATGATCCAACAATGCAATTTTGGAATATATGAAGTAGCTCTTCAGTGGAACTCAGTCTCTTCGAAAGACTAGTACTGTGACACAACATTTGTCAATGTCCGCTGTGAATGTCATCGCAAGAGTGGCCATGAAATATTTTATTCTAAACGTGAGTGAAAATGCTGCTGACATAGCCCATTTTCACCTCTGTTGCCGTGTAAGCACTTGCTGGGCCTCGGTCGCTGTATTCGATTTGAACTTTATGCTCTCCCCTCTGCGTATCATAGCTTGCTCTCATATTTTGAACTTCTTTTGAAATATCAATAATGCGCACGTTAGATCGAATGGTCTACATAGTTAATTCACACTTTGCTGTTATCGCCACCGGTACACTTAACGAGAATTCCCTTACTCACTATTGCGATTGACTTTAGCAACTATTGATTCTCCATTCCTGCTAAAACACGGTGAACAGTTATACGTTCTCTTTTGACGACCTGTTCTGGCTGTCGATAAATAGCAGATACACTCCCTGAGTCAGAGATTAATGTTCTGCACGTGTCATTCGAGTCACATTCTAACAGGAACATAGCCTGGAGACGAGAGCCAGTTTCAAATATCGCCACAGACTGAACAGCAGAAACAGTTAATTACAGTAACATCTGATTTCACTTTCCCAGCATTCAAATGGTCAAAGACCAAACTACGTGAAACCAACCCGTACTACAACGTCTCATGCCACAAATTTCGTAGTGAGAAGAGTACACCGCTGTTAAGTAATGCTTGTACGGCATTTGCAAGTTCGTACATGTTTGTCGTACTGTCGCCAAGTCTGATGTGAATCATCAGTCACCGTGATGATCATTCCTTGTATCAGGGTGCAGCAGTGACGTACTCCATCACTCAAACGTTTAGCTTTGTGGTGCATGTTTTTTTGTGCCCTAGTTCGTCCACTGAGATGCCGCAGTAGCAAAGACTTTGACTTGTACTCGAGAGCAAGAGCGTTCACACACACACACACACACACACACACACACACACACACACACACACCTGCTATTCCGTCATAGGTTTTCGTTGGTTTCGTTAAACTGCTTACGGCGAATGCCGGGGTTGACTGCTTCCGTAAAGGGCGTCACTAGTTTCCCTACCTACCCACGTCCAATCGGAGTTCGTGTTCCATGCTTAATGACCTCGTCCACGGGATATGAAACTCTGTTCTTTGCTGCTTTCCCCCCAGATGAGCCGCCTTTATAATCCAGTTCGACCACCGTCATGTACGTTCATTCTTTGTAACACGTCAAATGCCGAGTTGAAGTGGCACAGGAAAGACAGGAAAAACATGTACTGGTCAGAGAAACGGTTGAAAGGTGAGGTGTAAATGTGACTATAATTAAAATTAGGTGCGGGTTAGCGGGATGTATAGCTAGGCTAATAAGAGGAAGAGTGTTCAGGCGTTTTCCTTTTCATCTCTTGTGATAAAGCAAAGATCGGAACGACGATCTAATGCAAGGTGGGTGGATGATGTTAAAAAGCACCAGGAGCAGTGTGGATTACTATCATCGACGACCAGAGTGCATGGAAGAGTTCCAGAGTGCGCATTTATCCACACGACGGTATTTGATGATCCCGATTGATCTGGTGCTCAGTCTCTTAATGATCTCGATGTCGATGGGACGTAAATATCAGTTATCATTCCATATTGTCATTTTAATTGAAGCGCAAACACCTCTCCGCGGTGAAATGAGTACAGGTATCGCTAAGAGTGATAAGTGGAAAGAATGTTTCAACGTTTCTAGGGAAGCTTCTCGGTATCTGTTTACTCCACCTGTTAATTTTTAAACTTCACTTTTGGATGTCTAGAATTTTACATCCCTTGACGCCCCACAGCTGCATCACACAGTGTTGCGCATTGTAATTGTAAATTGGCAGGAACTGAGACAACTGGCGGTCAGCCAAGAGGGCCCTCGCCCTCCTAGTAGGTAGTAAACAGTAGTATACAGATCTCATTCAGTTACACCTACAATATTTCATTATGTCTTCAAGATGTCGGAACCACGATTTGGACAAGGCATATTACACAAACTAGTCGTAAATTTTTTTGAAGGCAACCGAAAGTTATTGAAGTGAGGAGTACTTCAGCGTAATTATTCTTAATGTTTGCAGTGGACTCCGCTAAAACAGTCGGGAGTTTGGCTATTTGCGAAGACTCACAGTTCAGTGCAGTTCCTACCTTCATGTGAAGTCCTTTTCCACCTGTTTTAGAGATTCGTTGCGAAGTAAATATTTTTCTTCTGTACTCATCTCGAGAAGCAGTCTTGGACGCATGTTAATATAATAAGAGAGCGAGAATTGAGTTTTATTTAAAACACGAATCTCTTAAGCAAACCATGGTAGTATTTACTGGTTTTATGTCGGCATTTGAAAATTTTTATGGGACAACACAACCCATAAAAGGCCACCACGGCTTTTATGGAACATGCGTGCTCTCGTGAAGAAATTTTCAATAACCGTTTTGCATAAATGTTGTATTTCGGTAATATAACGTAGGATTGTTGGCGAAAAACTGAGACATCAGAAAACCCTACAGACAAAAGTTCATAGATTTCCAGAATTAATTTTCAATTTGCAGCGGGGTATGCGCTGATGCGAAACATGCTGGCAGATGAAAACTGTGTGCCAGACCGGGAATCGAAGACGTGACCTTTGCCTTTCGTGGGCAAGTGCTGTACCAACTGTAGGGCCCGAGCACTAGCCAAGACATATCCTCATTGCTTTATTTCCGCCAGTATCTCGTTTCCTACCTTCTCTCCTACCTCATATCAGCGCACACTCCGCTGCAGAGTGAAAATTCTTTCTGAAAACCATTCTCCAGTTTGTGGCTAAGCCATGTCTCCACAATACCCTTTCTTCCAGAAGATTTGGTCCCGCTAGCTTAGCAGAGGTTTCTCTGAAGTCTGGAAGGTAGGAGATGAAGTACTGGAAGAAGTACAACAGCGAGGACAGGTCGTGAGTCGTGCTCGGGTAACTCACTTGGTAGAGCACTTAAACGCGAAATGCAAAGGTGCCTGGTTCGACTCCCAGACCGGCGCAAAATTCTAACCTCCCGATAAGTTTTAAGTCCATAGGTTTTACATCGCAAAGTCGTGGCTGTCAATTATGGTCACGGAAATGGGAGATGACACGACCGAGAAAAGACTCCTGCAAGACCGTCAGTGTTTCCCGGGCTTTATGGCAAGTTACACTGTTCTGATGAAATCACTTATCTTAAAGAGCAATATCTTTCAGTTGGGGCATATAGAACTGAGTTATCATGTAACGATAACGTTCGTCATTTATGATTGCCCGGTTTTCAAAGAAATACGGTCCAGTCATCCCTCCAGGCTACAATGCACACCTATGTTTGCATTCTTTGCTCATCGAACATTCGTGGGCTCTCTGACCGTAAATGCGGCAATTGTGCCTATAAACGAAGCCATCGGGGTGAAAATAGGACTCGTCGTTGAAGATGATTTCGTTCATAAAATCGCCTTTCACTTCTAAAATAAGCATGTGGTCTTGTAACGTGTAGTTCTCCGTGTTCGTGAACTCTCACATCGACCTGTCAGAATTATCGACTAGTCAAATGAAGACAGGCAGAACAATACGTTTCGCGTTGTTGTTCTAATACCCAAAAGGAAGCACATTGCACTACTTAAAAAAGTAGTTTCTTCAGTATCGCAGAAGCAGAAAAAGCTGAGTATTAACCATCACTGCAAAATCTGATCCCTTTTCTGAGCCTTTGATATATTCCTTTCGTCCGTGCGTCGGATGATGCGTGAGGTCTCGCCCCCATGTCACAGTCGAGACCAGAATGTGGACACTGCTTCCTGAATTGGAAACGTTAACTGTCGAACCACGGTTAACGGTCTGTACTGCAACATTACCAGATCAGTACAAATATGGGTCACCAGCGTCGCTTTAACTTCACAGCTCAAATCAATACTTAAAAAGGCCGGAGCTACGAGTACTTGCAGGAAACATTCCCATATCCGACTGCGGGGGTGGCGGTTGCCAATGATAATTACCATAACAACAAAATAAGGTGACAGTTTAGTGTGTACATGCAAAAGGGTCACTGAAAAATACCACGTTCAAAATTTGCACGGAAACAAATCAGTTCATTGTTGTCACTTAATCCTCTGAGTCCTTCACTTCATCCAACTGCATCGCGAGCTAGATAATGACTCTACGACAGGGTGACCAAATTATTTTCGGTGAAAACCGGGACACATTCACTCGGGTGCCAATGGACACCTCATTCTACATGTACCCAGGTTTCTTAATTTTAAATATTAATGTTTTGTTGGTACATTTTGTTAACCCGATTATTATAACTAATAAGAAGATACAAAAGATTTATATAATCTGGATTATCTGTATAACTAAAGACATTTAATAAACGTATACAGTAATAAAGAAATCTATTACGATTTTACAAAATTTTACAGCCATTCAACTTTTAATCAATTAATATTAACATGAGCTTTAATATTACTGAGCACTTGTAGATGGAATTGACTGTCCTTGGAGAAAAGGGTATTTTTCACTGCCTCCAGCCTTCTTGATCATGTCTTTGTTCTTTGAGACACAGTGATAAAACCCGGCACAATCTATTTTGTAGTTGTACAGGATCTGCAGGATTGCTTCAAGAGAGTCCACCTCCGTTCTGTTTCTTTCATCAGTCTACTGGATATTCATGAACGAAAATATTATTTCCACATTGGCATTATGGGCTGGGATTGCAAATAAATATCTTGCAATTATTACCAACTCAGAGTAATGCTGAAGACAGTCACAGCTTTTAAAAAAACTCACCCACTTCTCATGACATTCCAATGGTGTTTTTTTTTTTTTTTTCATCATTCCACTTGTGAAGACTTTCTTCAACAAAATTTGTCAGTATGCCAAACTGATCAGAGAGAATGGAATCATCGATTTCAATCTCTTTACTCTTCAAATAGGAAACTCTTTCTTCAACACTTTCCCATTTTGGCACTCTCTTCAGTAACATCCAATCAAACACCAGCGATGAGGGTAAATATGAGGCGCTCCACTTGCTGAGATATTCTACACAAGTGTCATAAAACTTGTTAACTTCTTCTCTAAAACTCCTTTCCGCTGCTTTTCTGCTATTTTAAGGACAGATTTAACAGTAAAAGAAATGAACTGCTGTTCTCTCCTCTTAGTAACAGTTTCCAGAGTATTTTTCAAAACATCATTTACCTCTATTACATTTTTCGTGCTTCCCTCAATTTCCTTCATCCCATGCTGCAAAGTGCTAAGCTGACTGTGAATGAACCATAAGAAGGCTTCACTTAAAGGGTTACTGAAAAACTGAACCATTATTTTGGGGGCTTTGTCTTCATTTAGGAAAAAAACCGTTAACGGTTCTAACAGTCGGATTACTTTTTCAGCTGCTGGAAACAGTAATAACCAGCGAGTTTTCGAGTGACACATTGCATTCATATATTCAGTTCCCACATAATCACAGAACTCCTTAAGCCTCGCTGTTCTAACAGTATATATGTAAAAGTGTGAGTATACCTTCATGACAATAGTTTCAACATCACAGCTTAAACCGTCAGCAGATGTCTGCACGCTATTGTATAAAACATGTCCAGGGCACCCTATGCCTTCAATGTTTTCATGCAATGTTGCCTGTAATTTGGTAAATACGTTGCATTTGTCTTGTCTTTTTAAACCACCAAAGTTTGTGTTGGTGTTTCTCCAGAAAATGCCACACATTTATTTTTCTCAAGTTCAGACATTTCGATAGTATTCATACAAAGTCTTCAAATTTCGTCAGATGTTTCATTAGGTAGGGAACTCACCTTCAAAAGTTTGGTCTGAATTCCCTGATTAATATCGAAAAACTGAACAACAAACGGAAATATTTTAGTGACCTTATGATTGCTGGCATGAGTGGATATCCCGTAGAAAGAAGACTTTTTGATGTATTCAAGGCTTTCCTTTACACTCTGGGGAGCAATAACTCCTTTCACTAAGACTAACACTTTAGTTCTTGCTGAACTAAACTTTTTTGCAATGGAAGAATCATCAAACATAATGCTGTTAAGCTTATTAGTACAATCACTAGATATATAAGTTTGGTGACGTTTTACCGTGTGGTAGGCTAGTGTAAGCTCGGCTGCTCGAACTTTCGCCTCTTCACTTGACTGATGTTTCACAAAATAATTTTATAGAGTTTTACTGCAGCTCGGTGCACTGTGTCTGTTAATGTGTTTCTTTGACCTGATGCGATCAACTATGTCGGAACGTCCACCATGACTTATACTAATAAAGCAGTTACATACGGAACACCCTGCTTCGTAATCAAAACGACCTTTCTTAATGAAATTCCATTCCTTGGAATAACAGTCACTGAACTTGCAGGCACGACTCGGCATTGCGTTTCACAGTACTGCAGCAATAATACCACTAATATGAAAAAAACTACTGTAGTTTGTGTGACAAAACATCAACTACTACACTGTTCTGACAATGAGTGGGTGAGTAAGTGGCGCGACCATCGGACGGTTTCATAGCTCTGTTACAGTAATACAACTTACTACTTGTTGGCCAAAGTACCGCTCAAAGTAAATTATTGCCTGAGTGTATCAATACTGATACTGTGATTACTAGTATGGGACAATGGAGGTTTTAGACAAATAAGCTAAAAATATTAATTTTTTATGTTGTATTTCCTTTAATATAGCGAAATCCCAAAAATTTGAGAAAGTTTCACGAAATGTATTTAAAAACTGAATTCCGGGACTTTTGAGCGTCCCGAAACAAATTTTCGGGACACCGGAACACGGGGATGAAAACCGGGACAATCCCGATTTTGCGGGACGTTTGGTCACCCTACTCTACTATCAACTCTGAGGCTTGTCATCACGGAACGCGTAGACGTTGAACAGTGGCCGAGAAACGTAGGGTAATGCGCGCGAGAACGAACTTTCGAATACTTTGTACCGTGAAAGTAATCTCGTTGATCGCAGAGAACCACAATATCAAGAACTCCGAAATGAGAACTATGTTAAAACACAAATACCGCCTTAGAGGGCACACTTCAACCCTATGAGGACCAACCGACTGCTCGATTTCGCGATTTTCAGCCCAAGAAATCGTTTACCCTATAGGCCTTTCAGTCAGTAAGGTCGGAAGCGGAACGCACGCATTCTCATTGGGCAGTTCGTGCTCCTGGTTGCAGCGCTTCTGTACGGTGCTGCCTTCTGCAGGTGGATTGAAAAAAGCAGCCGCCCTGGGCAGTGATTAGTCGATCCGGAACCGGCCTCGTATGCTCTTCACATACCAGTTTGTGAACAACTACAGATGTTCAGGTGGAACACACTGCTTGGCGTTCATTGATAGTCGTGAGTATGATACAATTCGCCATTGCTGTTTCAGAGAAATTTTAATTAGGTTCCATATCCTATCCGGAACGTGGTCCGACGAGTTAGCAGCCTAATTGTTAGCACCGCTGGGGCTTTGTACTTAGCCAAGGTGGTCGCCAGACGAAAGCCGCATCTGGTATCAGTGTGCGACTCCGCGGTAACGGAGAGGGAAGCCGACGAGACAGCTGCCGAGAGGAAGGGCAGGCATCAAAGAAGAGCCCGGCTAGTGCGGCGGCGCACATCCCGCGCGCGCGCGCTGGGTAGTATTTTTAACCGTGCCGTAACTCTGTGGCGCGCCCTATCTCGAAAGGCCACTCGCAAACAAGCGGCGCCGATTCCCGGCTAATTTATGGAGCGGCGCCATCAAAGCACTGTCCGTACGTCCGACAGCCAGGCCGTGGCAGCGGCTGGCTGGCTGGCCACTCGCTGCTCAGCACTCTCTGTCGCGGCTTACGTGTTGGCGAGGTTCGTTCCCAACTTCGGCGCTGTGTATCTCCTGCTGCCTGTTCAAACTAATACCGGGGCAGTGTCCGCTCTTTGGGTTCCCAACAGGGCTCGCCGTCTCAGAAAACTCAATCCCGTGACGAAGGATGTCGGAGGAATAAATGCGAGCTAATAGGAAAGAGCGTTTCAGGTGATTCTTCCATGCATTTTTTGTCAACCGTGAGAGATGATTTCTTGCGAGGCTGTCGATCAAGCTGACATAGTTATCTCGTGACATTTTCTGGGGGATGGATTACAACTGTGCTGCTGGATTGAGACTCCGGCCCCTTGCCGGGCACGATTCACGAATCGCTCTCCTAGCCCTTACTCTACCACTTTCTTTTCTCCTGATTTCCAAACTTCACAGAAATTCTCCAGCGTAATTTGCTGCACTAGCGCGCCTCTAAAAAAGAATATTGCAGAGGAACATATTAGTCACTCACAGTTTGTTGTTTCTAGAACGAATCTTTCAGCCTGCGTCAAAATGTTATGTATTCTCAACTATCTTTAAATTAGACCTGGCCCGTATTCCGTAGAAACTGGGTTCAAACCTCCCATTTGCCATTCAGAAGCAGGTCTTCTGCGGTAACTTAAAATCACTTCATGCGATCTATGAAATGATTTTTTTTAAGGAAAACAAAAACGATGTGGCCAATTTTGTTCTTCATTCTTGTTCCATCGAAGCTGGTGCTACAACGTTAAACACGGCGTTTCTCACCTTTTCCGCGCGTATCCCCTTCTATCTTAACAAAACACACACACACACACACACACACACACACACACACACACACACACACGCCAGGGGAGTTGGGGTAAAGCGGCCAATCTAAGAGGTATCGTAGTTTCGTCGACCCATGGTTATCGATATAAGTTGCCGCTTACACATTTTGAACCTACATATTATAATGTGTCACAGCAGGTATTATTAAGTGAAAAAGAAAATAACACACTCTAAGACAAGAAAAACTACTCACCACCAGGGACGGAAATCGGTAGATATCATGTACATGTACAAAACAAATGATGACAATTTCAGAAAAATTGGATGATTTATTAATGAGAAGGAGGTTCATAAACTGAGCAAATCAATAACGTGTTGGTCCACATCTGGCTCCTATGCAAGCAGTTAGTCGGTTTAGCATTGATTGGTAACAGTTGTTGGATGTCTTGCTGAGGGATATAGTGCCAAATCCTGTCCAGCTGTTGCGTTACCTAATCAGAATTCCGAAATGGTCGGAGGGCTCTGCCCATAATACTCCAAACGTTCTCAAATGGGGAGAGTTTCGGCGTCATTCCTGTTCAAGGTAGGGTTTGACAAGCACGAAGACGAGCAGTAGGAACTCTCGCCGTGTGCGGTCAGACTTGCTGCATTGTAAGCCGCGGATGGGTTGCCCGAAGGACAAAAACGGGGCGTAGAATATCGCAAACTTATCGCCGTGCTGTACTGGTGCCGCGAATAACAACAGAAGTGCTCCCGTAACCAGTTACGGGCTACCGTGCCCATCATCAGACTGCCAATATTCTCAGTTACGTAAACGTTTTGAGCAACAGATTGTCGTTGAATATTCTTCTGCGGTGTAGCAGCAGACGACATCCTGTTTCTCAAAACTTCTATGTAATGGAAAATATTAGCCATCTGAAGACGGACATGGTAACCCAAAACCCCTTATGGGACTAAAATAAAAAATTTAAAAAGTATTTTTAGCTCATGCCGTTGTTAACAAAATCCAGCGTGGATGAAATAACAATAATGGAATAATTCGCCTGTGGATGTGTGGTACGATTGGCTCAGCTGGCAGTCCCTGCACCAACCGTAGACCATCTGCAGGGGTTTCCTACATTTCGCTTAATGTCTTGTGGCGTTGCAACCTTCTATATAGAGCAGCATCTTCCCCGAATACGACTGCTCACTTGTCGACATTTTTGTAACGAAATTCTTACACTCGTGTGAAGCAATCTGTCGTAATGGTTACAACTGTGGACTTGATTTCGAGAGAAGCGAAGTTCAGATCTTCGTCTGACCATCCAGATTTAATTTCTACGGTTTCCCGAAATCTGATCAGTAGAATACTGGAATGGTTTCTTCGAATAGATCATTGCTGCTTTCTGTTCTTACGACTCACTCACTCCCTCCCTCCCTCCCTCCTTGTCCAGTCAGAATGAATGTGTTGTTAACGGAAAATAGAACTCAAAGCTTGTCTCTGTCTTCATAACCAACGTATCGTGTATATTTCCGTAAGTAATGTATAAAGACCGTTTCTTTTGTTCCATACTTGCGATTACAACAGTGGATTATCATTTTCTCTGCATTTTCTTCCAAAATGTTTTTCTTGTAGCCCTCGAACTGATGTGGGAGGGGCTATATGGTGTTGTAATAATAGTTAAGGTTCGCGCTGCCTAGAAAGCAGCTTTTTCCTAATGTGCTATAATGGAGAGAGACAGACAGGCGTCATAGAAGATAAATAGCATGCTTCGGCTACTGTATCGGCTCGATGACACCGCTCTATCTTTCCCCTGCCAAAAGGGAACGATAGTGTTTGTACGTGTTTCATCACATACCAAGAGATCGAACTCTGCTAACAGTTATAAATTGCTGCTGTCGGGCCTCTCGTCTTGACACGTATTCAGAGACCGTAGAAGGCGAGGCGGCTCAGATGTGTTGGCTGCACCGACTCACCGACAAGTGTTCTTCTGTCCCTGTCACGTTCTTCTCCGCACTTTGCTTGGATGACGTGTTCTGCTGGTGCTCAGGTGACTCGCTCCATTGTGCTGAACGCTCACTATTAGTGGTGAGCGTGGGAGGGACGCAACCATGTCCTTCACTAGCAGCCAGTTGACGTGGATGCAGAAAATCTTTTCTCTGCGTTTCTGCCTTCTTGCCTCCTCTCCATGTTAGGGGTAAGTGCCGGCCGGAGTGGCCGAGCGGTTTTAGGCGCTGCAGTCTGGAACCGCGCGACCGCTACGGTCGCAGGTTCGAATCCTGCCTCGGGCATGGATGTGTGTGATGTTCTTAGGTTTAAGTAGTTCTAAGTTCTAGGGGATTGATGACCTCAGATGTTAAGTCCCATAGTGCTCAGAGCCATTTGAACCATTTTTTTTTTTTTTTTTTTTTTTTTTTTTTATGGGTAAATGGAGAACATTCAGTAGTGGATCATTAAAGATGATAAAAACAACTTTCGATTGTAAAAATATCGGGAAGACTGGAAGGCTTTAAGCCTAATTTACTTGGTCGTATAGCATCTATTAATCGAGAAATGGATGCCTACATACTGTAAATTGTTTCAGTAGGAAGATTTTTTTTTCCATAAGCTCCAGTGGTATAAGCAGATGCACGTTACGCACGCTTATTACGAGACATTTGTACGTTCTCTCATCAGTTACAGCTTTGCAAATGCCATCTTTATTAAATTATGGTGAAAGGAGAATAGTAAAAGTTTATAACAACATGTCTTTGTATGATATTCGCTGAGAGGTATGTTAAACTATGTCAGCAAGTACACTCAGCCTTAACTCACTGTATACTGACAAGCCAAAACGTAATGACCGCTGCCCACCGCGAGCTTGAATGTCTTCTGGTGGTGTTGCGGGCATGTGACGCAGTAAGGAAAGAATGTGAGCGGAAGAGAGACGAATGGGCGGTCATTATGGCAAAGACACGGGCCGCAAATGCGGAAATCCACAGGTACAAGCGATTTCAATGAAGGCCACATTGTTGTGGTGCTGCGGCTGGAAACTAGAATCACTGAAACGACGAAGCTGGTCGCGTGTTGCCGTACTACTGTCGTGAGCAAGTATGGAAAGTGGTTGAAGGATGGCGAAATAACGAGTATGATGTTGGACGACCTCGTCTCATCACGAAAGGTAGAGATCGGAGCATCCCCACTGTGTAATCTAGGGTAGCCTGCGATCTGTAGCAGATCTGTAGACAGAGTACAATGCTGGTGCGGGCACGAGCTTTCCGGAGCACATCGTTCATTAGCCATTGCTGAACGTGGAGCTGCACATCACACGACCCCCACGTGTACCTGCGTTGACCCAACAACGTCGTCATTTGAGGTTGAAGAGGGCACATCACTGAGTTTTCATCGTGTATCAATAGAAGCGTGTCGCCTGTCGAATGACTCGCATTTCTTGTTACACCAGGTCGATGGCTGGGTCCTTACACGCCGTCGTCCAGGCTAATGGCTGCACGAAACATGCACTGCGCCACAGGTGCAGGCCGGTGAGGGCAGAATTATACTATAGAGTCCACTGAGTTGGGCTTCCATGGGATCTGCGATGGTAATCGAAGGCATCACGACAGTGGTCAACGACGTGAAAATCATTGCAGTCCACCTGCATCTCTTCATGCTGGAAGTCTCCCGCTAAGGCGATGATATCTTCCAGCTGGATAACAGTCCATGTTGCAAGGACAGAATCGTGCTACCATGGTTTGGGGAGCATTTTAGTGCACTCACATTGATGTCTTGGTCAGCAAACCTCCCTAATCTGTACCCACTGGAACGCACATCGGACGCCAGATGCGTGTCCGTTAACCACCATCCCGTACTTTGCGGGAATTGCTACACCTGTGCGTAGACATCTGCTGCAACATGCTTCTGGTCTTCTGTCAAGGACTTGTAGAATTCATGGCAAGCCGTACCTCTGTCGTACTGTGTTTGAAAAGTGAAACAACACACTATTAAACAGGTGGTCATAATGCTTTGGCTTATCTGCGTATTTTTGTCCTTCAATTGAAGTGTTTCGCAATAAGAATGGCATTTTCAAGAAATCTATAACGCCCCTTTCGATTTTTTACTAAATTATGAAAACAAAATATTATTAATATCTCCGCTATTCCACACATGCGAGAAAGATTAACGAGCTGAAGAGTTTAAAACACTTTGACTTTTACCTTCATTTTCCACGGTTACGTGGTTCCTGTAGAATAAGAGAACCACATGTGATGAAAGTAAAAGTCTAAATGTTAGGTTTTTAATATTTCGTCTTTGGGTTTTCAGCTTTTGTACAGTACGTCGTAAACTAACATTTCGATAGATGCAACACGAAAAACAGAGGCTAATGAACAAATAATGGCTTGTAAACAGAGTAATGACTCCGAAACGGATAGGACTTTATAAAAGTATAAAAATATATTTCCTGATATATGAGTACTTGAGCTTAGAGGTAAAGTGTACATATTAAAATAAAATGCTAATTAATAATGTTTTAACAGAACCGTAAACAAATTTTAAACAATACCGCTTTAGTTTATTAAGCAGTGTAGTGACCGTCGTGTTGATGGCAGGAGTGCTTTGTGATGGAGAGATTATTTGCCGTACTTTGGCAGCTATTGGGTATTTTTTGCTGTAGTGCAATTGAGAGCAGAGTCAGTGTGTCAAAGAGGGGGAAGGGGGGGGGGAGAGAGAGAGAGTGAGAGAGAGAGGGGGCGTAAGGGTGGGCAATAACCAGGTCAATGAAGATAAGACAAGCACAGGTGTACCACAAAACATCAGTAAAACGCTGAATCCGGACGCTATCGTAATTATTGTACTCCTATCCTCGTTGTTATAGCCACGCAAATTAACTTGAGTCGGTGGTTCGTTTTTCATTGGACGGACGTCATCGATAGTGCGAAAGCCACGCTCCATCATATTATCCGTGTCTCTGGTTGTATTCCGCAACGGGAAATCACCTGTGTTCGTTTGGAATCTACAGGTAGAAAAACGGCAGTGAAAGTTAGAGTTCGTCCGCAGCTCGTGGCCGTGCGGTAGCGTTCTCGCTTCCCACGCCCGGGTTCGATTCTCGGCGGGGTCAGGGATTTTCCCTGCCTCGTGATGACTGGGTGTTGTGTGATGTCCTTAGGTTAGTTAGGTTTAAGTAGTTCTAAGTTCTAGGGGACTGATGACCATAGACGTTAAGTCCCATAGTGCTCAGAGCCAAAGTTCGAGTTAGGTCTGGAGGCGTCTGGTTAAAGCGTCTGCTCGCAGAGAGAAGAAAATGCAGGTTAGAGTCCCGGTCTGGCATAAGTTTCCGTTAGTGACCATATGTTAAAAGTATTTACGGTGGAAGTAAATTGTGATGAGGTAAAACATTTTCCATTTGTTCGACATGTATTGGCTCGCATGTATTATTCAGCCCCAGGAAGGAAGCGATGAATCAGATTGAGAACTGTTGCACGAAGTGGTTTTTGTTGTCGACCGAGATTAGCTGGTTGCGTATGTGAGCAGCTCTTGAGCAATACTGAGGACACGGCCTCTGAACTTGTAAACAAGTGTGGTGGGCCGCGGGCAGCCGCCGGCCGTACAGCTTGCTTCCCGCCGCGTCGTTTTCCTGGAAAACGAAGTAGTGCAGGTGACAGCTTCATTATACTTGCATCGGCTTTCAAAGTTCACGCTGAAGTAAGCTCTCAAAGGAGGCATTGCTGTGCACAGCACCTGCAGCTGACGTTTCGGAATACTCGAAGGCTCTTGCCTGCGAAACGCAAATTCTTCCTGCAGGTGAGAATTCAGGCTTGTAACCATGCAGAGCAGCGCAGCCTCTAAGGTGAGAAAACCTGAGAAAACAAGGAAAACGTTGAAACTATTGTAAGCACATTCTGATACACTTAAAACTAATTGTAATTAGTGAACGTCGACGATACCGGAATATGCTGAGCACCATATCCAGTCATCGAATTACATATAAACAACAAAGGCATTAAGTGCAGCTATTTGATTAGGTGCGTGAGCGGCAAGGAATGGGCAATATATCAGCATCAGCTGTTTTTGTCAGTTTGTGCCACCAGTGTGTCCATCCACAGCTACCATAATCTGCTCATTAGATTTCAGATTTTTGCCTGCAACAAATTTCTTTAATTGTGAAAGTACATAGAAGTCAAAGCATGCTAAATCGAGTGAAAAGATGGATCCCTCCCTTTTTCCCACTGCCAAGGACCCGTTGCGAGCACAGGTTTCTGTCCTGGATCATTTGCTTTTGTTGAGATTATATATAATCTGAGGTCAAATACGAGAGAAGGCAAAACAGAAAGTTCTTTGCAGATGAACCAAGTGTTTTTGTGAAATACGTAGGACATAATATAAATTATGTAGTTAACAGGTTAGATAGTAACATCTGTACGTGGCTTTCAAAGAGCAGGTTAACTCTTAACTGCAACAAAACGAAATGCATACTGTTTCTGTCACGGACTCCGTGTAAAAGCGAAATTTTATTGTTCTAAGAGCAAACACTCACTGAAGTAGACCAATTTTAAATTTGTTACACGTGGTAGACGGAAAGGTGTCATCGAAGTATCACGTTCGAGTTTTTGAAACTGAATGCCGCTATTGTTACTGTACACGGTGATTCAGTTGCCCATGCCTCCGTCATTCAGTGTAACCCGCAGTGTTATGTCTGGCGTTCAGAACGACACACCTCATTTTCATACTATCTCTCTCACTCGCTACGCGCAAACTATTAGTTCTACAGAAAAAATGGACAGTGTCCTTCTTTTGTAGGAAATTTAATGGTGTTATATTGTACCGGGATTAAGTTTCTGCTACGGGCCGTAGTTACTCGAGAGAAACGTACGAAGGTGAATCTTCAAACACACCCGCACTCCCACGCTCAGCCCCCATCGGTCAGCATTTCTAGTGTTGTTGATCATGGCACTTCCTCCTACCACGGTGCAAAAAATTTGCGACTGCACAAATTATTTCCCACATTCCACCTCTATATGTCTTCATCGACTGGCCTTATTACATACACCATCGGCTAACTCGAACACTTACAAATTTTTAATTTGACGTCTGTAAATTTTACCTAGCAATTTGGGAATTTTAACAGCATAAAATAAAGTAATATCGTTGTATTCGTCAGAACTTTAGACTACGGAACTACTGTGCTTGTGAGGGTTAAGTTTGTATGTGATTATCAACGTAATTAGTTTTAGCGCAACGTTTACAAAAGTCGTTTTTAATTCACTATCCTCACGGCCACTTTTAAACTGTTAATGTTAACCAAGTAGTAGACTATGTTGGTGGTATAACACCGCAATCAATAGAGGCCAAAAAAGGTCGAATATCGGGAATAGTTTGTGTAGTCGGAAATCTTTGTACAGTGGTGGGAGGGAGTGCCACGAACAACGTACTACAAATTCTGACTGGTGACGGAAGACTGTGGGGGTGGAGCCGCGTCTTAAGGTCACATATGTTGCACGTTTTCCTTGAACTGTTCGGTAAACGTAGACTCAGCGAAAACGTATCCCAGTACAAAATTTAACTGCATTAAATTTCCTGTAGAAAAGGACCGGTTCGTTTTTTTTCCTGTAGGACTTAAAGTTTACACGCATCGAGTGAGAGAATATGAAAACGTTCGTGGTGTTTGAAGGCCAGTTACAACATTACCGGTTACATCAAACGACAGAGGTGGTGACAGCTGAATCAAACTGTACAAATGATCACAGCTGTGTTGTCACTAAGGCCGAAGGCCTGTATAGTTTGCCCTCTTCAAATGGTTCAAATGGCTCTGAGCACTATGGGACTTAACTTCTGAGGTCATCAGCCCCCTAGATCTTAGAACTACTTAAACCTAACTAACCTAAGGACATCACACACATCCATGCCCGAGGCAGGATTCGAACCTGCGACCGTAATGGTCGCGCGGTTCCAGACTGAAGCACCTATAACCGCTCGGCCACTCCGGCCAGCCTTGCCCTCTTCAGTTCTGTTATCTCGTACACTGTTATGTATTTTGGGGGAACTCCGTGCGCTCACCAAGAACGCTCTTGGTCCAATAAGGTGCTTTCAGACTGATATGCGGCGCCAGTTCGCGAACTTCCTGTATAAAGGCTGTTGTTTAGATGCCCCTAAAATCGTAACTTTTCCTCCCTCTCTCCCTCCCCCCCCCCCCTCTCTTCACCATGAGGTTTGTTGTTGACAATATTGACTCATTCAGAAGAAACTGCAACATTCATTCAACGAACACTAGACAGACGGCACGATACGTCCTTGGATAACGCTTCCTTAAGAATTGTATCGAAAGATTTCTACTATTCGGCTAATTTCATTTTCAGTAGGCTTCAGGCAGAGTTGGAAAAAAATGACAAGCCCTAAAGAGTTACTTTTTTGAAGGAACAATATATTTTCATTTACGCTTGTAAAGAGCTATTCTCCTGTGCATATGTTTTTTTTTTTTTTCTTTAATTGTTCTGCAGAAGAAAGAAGAAAAATCTCGCACAGTGTCCAGTTGTTCAGTGAAATGTAACAATGATTACTGTATTCTGTGACTCCGTAATGAATATTTGTCGGTGATCAGGTATATTGAAATGATCTGTTACTGAAACAGAACAGAGCAGGGAAAACTTTTCTCATATTTTTTTGTAATAGCGCGAGCTCATTCGATCTTCCTTGCCTTCCTCTGGTAGTCTTCCGTAGCGAGCAGGCGTGTTGTCTAACTTCTGTTTAAATTGTAATCCTTGCTGGCTTAAACTAATGAAATGTGGTATCCGTTTAGAACTTTTGTAATTACTTTAAATCTATCTACTCGCTGTGTGTATAATTGCATGATTTTTTGCATATGTATAATTCGTTACAGACAGGATCCAATGAAGTCGGCAGATCATTCTGAAGAGAAACGACAAAAAGCGTAGTGCGTCCATTAATTTGCCTTCACTCATAGTAATCAACGACTCTGAGATTGAAGTCCGATCATTTTTTATGCATCTTGCATTCATTTCATGCAAGAGATGTAAGAATGATTCCTTTATTCGTCTCCGAACCATGTTGCTATCGGTCTTTGCCCGTGTCAGATACCGGCCACAGTTTCATAATTAGATGGTCCACCATGTTGTTTTACCTTCCTTTGAAATTAAACGATAAAGTAAAAGTATACTAAACTGAAAGGAACAATGCGTCAACTCCAAGTAATCAAATCCAATCTGAAAGGTTTCTTTGTGACATATCCCTGTCCTGCAGCAGTTAAGTGTCCTTTAGTATGTTACTAACTCGTACACTGTTTCACGATTGTTTCGTCTTAATTCCTTAATTATTTCGTTCAAAAATTTTTCAGTCATCATTCTATATAGTATATACTACATACTGCCTAGTTACAAGACCAAGTTAAGTAGGTTGTCATGGTCTCATGTTACCTGATATAGTCGATGACGATTTTCCGTGAGGTTTTAGCTCCAGGGATAGCACAGTCTATACGACATCAAAAAGCAAATTTTGTATGATGGTGTGTACTCGGTAAACAGAACTTATACCACCTCAGCCGTAAAAGTTTTTTCACTCCTTGGCTTGGTGATACAGCAACTACTTCGTAGAATTGGGAGAGGAAAACGGTCTTGGTTGTGATGTTGACATTGCTGTTCATTTATTCATCAGTGACTCACGTTTTGTTTAATTCTTCAGATTGAAGTCCGATCATTTTTTATGTATCTTGCATTCATTTCATGCAAGAGATGTGCGAATGATTCCGTTATTCGTCTCCGAACCATGGATTATAGATATCGGTGAGCTACATTTACTCGATAGCTCTACAATTCAGTTATTGCGTGGCAGGGGTTCATCTAACCACCTTCAAGCTATTTTTCTACGGTTCCAATTTCGAAGAGCGCACGAGAATACGAACACTTAAATCTTTCTATGCAAGCTTTGATTTCTCTTATTATTATCATCATACCTCCCTATGTAGGTGGATGCCAGCAAAATATTTTCACTTTCTGAGGGGAAGTTAGTGGTCGAAATTTCTTGAACATCCTGCCGCAATGAAAAACGCCTTTGTTTTAATGATTGCCACTCCCATTCAGTTACCATATCCGTGGGTTTCTGTCCCCTACTTGGCGATGGTATAAAATGACCTACCCTTCTTTGTATTACTTCGTAGTTCTCCGTCGATCTTGTCTGATACGGGTCCCATGCCGCACACCAGTATTTTAGAGAGAACATGCAAGCATAAAGTCGGCAGTCTCATTAGTAGACCTGTTAAATTTTCTTAGTGTTGTGCCAATAAATCGTAATATTCGGTTTCCAATACCCACAACATTATCAATGTGGTCGTTCCAGTTAAAGTTGTTCGTAATTGTAATCCCTAAGTATTTAGTTGAATTTACAGCCTTTAGATTTCTGTGGTGTATAGTGTAACAGAAATTTAGAGTATTCCGTTTAGTACTCACGTGGATGACTTCACACTTTCCATTATTTAGAGTAATTTGTCACCTTTTCGCACCATGATAGAACATTTGCAATAGTGAAGTGTCGTCATGTGCAAGGAAGATAGCCGAGGCAAATACATGTTCTCGTCATGTATTAAATGCATAACTTCGGATGACCTTGCAGGGACGCATAATGTCTTCTAGTGATTCACAAGGCATGATCGGGCCTGTACAATCTGCCACATGGTAAACATGCCGGAAGCGTCGTTCTACATCCTTCGATCACACACACAACACTGAGCAAATTTGAGTGCTGTGTATGTGCTCGCAGGACGGAGAACGACGGTTCCACCATGTTAACCATGTGGCAGATTGTACAGGCCTAATCCTGCCTCGTATTCACGGGATCACATTACGCGTCTCGGCAAGGTCATCGGAAGTTATGCATTTAATACATAACGTGAGCATATTTTGTATCGACTATTTTCCTTGCACATAACGAGGTCAGTTTATTTTTTTTTCGAATGATTATCGACCAATCTGAAGTAATTTAATTAAATATTATACTATTTTACCTATACAGTTATATAAAAAACTTTATAATTAATTAAAAATATCAACTCAAAAATTCAATGTCTCTGTACTAGTGTAAAAGGCATTACAGTTACATAAATAAATATATGATCTTTTTTAACATAGGACATCATTGTCAAATGTTACGATATACCGTAGCATCTGTGATACTCATATGTTTGTAAGCTATTTGTATGTATCAAATCTTGTGGTGCGTGGTAGAAATCTTCTCAGTGACAAATCGAAAGTGTTTAGTGAGAACAATTTACGTGTGTAACAACAAGAGTGCAGTGGGAATGCATTTACATCTGTTGGACGAATGTTACGGAAACAAACACTCCAAACCGACGTTTCACGTAAGTCACATGCAACGAAAATCTGTAACGCAACCATCTGTGTGTGGCGTGTTTATAATTATGTATTATTTATATTTTAGGAAAATTAATCTCTAAAAAACACACAACATGCCATAAAGAAAGCGTGTAAACCGTCTGAGGATGAATCGCGAAGATACCAAACCGGTAACGGTGCCCTTTGAATGAAGGAACTGAAAGTAAATTTGTGCCTGGTTGCTGTCCTAACACCATCAACATTTGTCTTCAAACAACAGCCACGGTCTCCATCTTGTCATCATATGACAAAACTGTACAATCTGAAGATATATTGAATTAGGCGAAACGCGCGTCACTGGTGTATATCATCATCATCATCATCATCATCATCATCATCATCATTTAAGACTGATTATGCCTTTCAGCGTTCAGTCTGGAGCATAGCCCCCTTATAAAATTCCTCCACGAGCCCCTATTCAGTGCTAACATTGGTGCCTCTTCTGATGTTAAACCTATTACTTCAAAATCATTCTTAACCGAATCCAGGTACCTTCTCCTTGGTCTGCCCCGACTCCTCCTACCCTCTACTGCTGAACCCATGAGTCTCTTGGGTAACCTTGCTTCTCCCATGCATATAACATGACCCCACCATCTAAGCCTGTTCGCCCTAACTGCTACATCTATAGAGTTCATTCCCAGTTTTTCTTTGACTTCCTCATTGGTGACACCCTCCTGCCATTGTTCCCATCTACTAGTACCTACAATCATCCTAGCTACTTTCATATCCGTAACCTCAACCTTGTTGATAAGGTAACCTGAATCCACCCAGCTTTCGCTCCCATACAACAAAGTTGGTCGAAAGATTGAACGGTGCACAGATAACTTAGTCTTGGTACTGACTTCCTTCTTGCAGAAGAGAGTAGATCGTAGCTGAGCGCTCACTGCATTAGCTTTGCTACACCTCACTTCCAGTTCTTTCACTATGTTGCCATCCTGTGAGAATATGCATCCTAAGTACTTGAAACTGTCCACCTGTTCTAACTTTGTTCCTCCTATTTGGCACTCAATCCATTTATATTTCTTTCCCACTGACATTACTTTCGTTTTGGAGATGCTAATCTTCATACCATAGTCCTTACATTTCTGATCTAGCTCTGAAATATTACTTTGCAAACTTTCAATCGAATCTGCCATCACAACTAAGTCGTCCGCATATGCCAGACTGCTAATTTTGTGTTCACATATCTTAATCTCACCCAGCCCGTCAATTGTTTTCAACATATGATCCATAAATAATACGAACAACAGTGGTGACAGGTTGCAGCCTTGTCTTACCCCTGAAACTACTCTGAACCATAAACTCAATTTACCGTCAGGCTGCTGCCTGACTATCCATGTAAAGACCTTTAGTAGCTTGCAAAAGGTGTATAAATAAACAGTAATTTCAACACGGCAGCCGTTATTGTTTTTCTCTCCTCATCTCAGGCTGTGTAGCGCGATGCCTCTGCCTCGTTACTGTGTTAGGTCTAGTTGGATTTGCGCTGCAGCTGGCGCAGCTACGTGCGGTCCGCTCCTGCGGCCGCCAGCCCTTCAGCCCTCGCAAGGAGGCGCTCCCTGCCGGCAGCCAGAATCTTGTTACGGACTGCGGCTGTCTTTTTGTACGGCGTGCCGGTGCCGCCCCGACTAAATTACCTATTCACGGCGTTTTCAGGACTCGCCGCGCGAGGCTAATGGTTTGACCTAATTTTCTAGTAAAGGCGCACAGAAGGAAAGGCGTAGTCTTCACCGCGGCAACTTCCGGATTGCTGCAAAGGGAGGAGAAAAAAAAAAAAAGTTAATACCAATTAGGTCTTCGTCAGACAAAGCGCTTTTTGGTCCTTACACGAACCGGGCAACATGTCCTGCACCTCGGCGAACGAGCGGACACTCACAGCTCCTCCACGTCTTCCGCGGCGGGAGAGCTGCTCGCTTGGAGACGAGGGAAGGGGCGCAGGGACTGATTAAAACTTATCTAGCTTCGTAATTACTGCAATGTTTTCTCGATATAAATTACACGCTAAGTTCGGCGTGTAATGTCCCTCGAATGGACTTGTAAGACATGGGAAGCTGAGTAATTGTGTTCGTTAATTGATCCGGACCCAGGGAGGGTGCGGAGGGCGAGGAGGAAGTGGGGAGCGGTAGCCCGACTCGAAAGCATTCTGGGAGCTCCCCTAAATTGCCTTCTGCCTCTCCAGGTCATTATTTACGAGCCTGGAATCTCATAGCCCCGCCCCATGCAGTGCCCTCTTCTTGTTTCTTCAGCACCAAATGCATTATTCGCAGATCCATTCTTCTTATAGAGTTGTGGAACGCAACACTGAAATTAGCCTGCTGGAGTTCACGGTAATGCACAACTAAATAATTATCAAATATTTTGAAAATGCTTCTCAACCGTAGCGTACAGTGATTAAGACACTGGACAGTGGTGTTCTGTGAATGTAACTAAACGACAGTGATCAGGTTCAGTGAACCAATGATTATATATTCTTGAATGCAAAATTTAAGGACGGAAGTAACTTTCGCATGATGTGTCGTGATACAAATAGAAATGACACCTCTATTTAAAGGCAACAATTACGCAGGAGTCCCGTGCGGTTCTAGGCGCTGCAGTCTGGAACCGCGAGACCGCTACGGTCGCAGGTTCGAATGCTGCTTCGGGCATGGATGTGTGTGATGTCCTTAGGTTAGTTAGGTTTAACTAGTTCTAAGTTCTAGGGGACTAATGACCTCAGAAGTTGAGTCCCATAGTGCTCAGAGTCTTTTCTTTTTTTTTTTTTTTTTTTTTCTTTCACGCGTGAATCACCGCGATTTACGTTTGTCCCCTCGCAATTACAAAAGGTGGGACATGGTTCTTCATACGGTATGTCACCAAGAACAGCAATTCAACCTGCTCCCGTACTGGCCGCAAGGTTGGCAACGTGTTTTTGTGGTAGCGCATTTGATTCTTTGTTCAAAATGGTTCAAATGTCTCTGAGCACTATGGGACTTAACATCTGAGGTCATCAGGCCCCTTAGAACTAGATCTCTTGCGACGAGAGGTTATTCGGGGAATGAACTGCCCTGCCTTACTCCTGATTTAAATCCCGTCGAGCACGTGTGGGATGCGTTGGGGAGACGTATTTATTTTCGTCCACATGCGCCAATAACCATCCAGCAGGTGTCAAACTGCGCTGATGGAGGAATGGAACGCCCCACCACAAGAACTCGTTACCAACCTTGGGTCCAGCATGGGAGAACGTTGTAGAGCGTGATCACACACCTATAAATAACGTCCTGCCATTTCTAATGTCCAGGGGACCATCACAAATCGCGATGACTCCAGTGTAATTATTGTCTTCGAATAAAATGGCCACTTCCGCTCGTCTCATTGCGTACTTCTTTCTGTTACCTTTCCGACTATACCGTAGCAGTTCTTCTATGTATGGCCCCTGTTTCATCGAGGAATGTTATTTGGCAATAATACAACCATCATGGGGAAGGTACCTTCGGCTTGAAGTTTTGCACATCGGTATCTGCAGACGAAAATAGCAACTAATAATTAAGAGGCAACAAAAATATCTATCAAAATATTCCCATACACGGTTCGACGGGTTGGACGCAAGAATAAAATTAGTTACATAGAGAAATTTGTTTTTGAAAAAAGACTTCATGTGGTTTACGAATTTAAGTTGCAAACACGAGATTTAACTAAAATTAACGTGTAATATACGACTTAACATGCAAATATTTTGTAGATAAAGGTAACATTCTTTAAGAATATCATTAGTACTGTAGACTCGTATCAAGGTAAACAAGTATTTCCGGAAAACTGGATGTCGGGAGGGAAGGTGCAATTAAGACGACGTCACAGTGGGTACTAAAATGTCCGTGCAATAGCAGAGCAACGAAACTTTTAACAGGAGAATGGAGGAGAACACAGTCCGTGGGCCCGCAAGGTACCTGCAACTACTTAATGTCCCATACCAAAACTGAATTACCCGGAATGTAAGCCCAAAAGTGCTATTCTTAAAACACACAGGTACACAACATTTTTGTCACTACCGGTTCGCCATTCCTGATGGAATGGCTCTTTTTTTACCTCTCAGGATCTAATTATTGTTTGCCTTCCGAGTTATCAGTCGTTTTAGCGAACGACGCACGCGCTCTATGTCGACCGCGTTTTACTTTTTATTCGTCACAGTAATATGGCGGTGGACATTTAATCTTTAGTTCAGGATTTCCGTTGTCTCTACGACGTATTTTATGGATCTTTCTCCAAAAGAATGCCCCTGTTTTTAGCTGTCTTTCCTACCGTCGATTGGGCTTAACGTGTAGTCGCTTTTCACTCCTTTTCCGTTTTCGTGTTCAAAACACTGTTGTGACATGGGCGCGCGTAACCTTAGTTGTTATTGTGCCGTTATTGTGCCCTAATACGAAACAAAACAAACGCGTTACTACACAAACGGCGAACACACGGACCTAATCGGGTACAAAACTATCAGATGATGAGTCTTTGTCCCGAAGAGCGCAGTAGCAATTACAAATGAAATTTGATATTGTGACTGGCAGAGTAAAAAGATTTTTTAACACGCGAATGATTCGTTATGCCACGTTTAGCGACTTTTCATCATGTCTCACCACGTGCTGTATTTTTTTTTTTTTTTTTTTATTTGGCTCGCATTCGACCTCTGCGTAAGAATTAATCCGTTGTCGCCCTCTAAAGCCGCCCCGTTTTGCAAGTCAGAGAGGAACGAAGTTCATTCAATATTGGACGCCCGGTGCTGCCGACTACACCTGCTGTGCTGGTTTTGCTGTTGGCTAAATCATTTTTGGCGGAAACATTTGCATAATTATTCCGCAGGCAAGGTGCTTGCCGCGGGAACTTCAGATATTAAAATGCCCTGCTGAGTCACATGCTCTGCGATGCAATTTCGGAACTTGGATGTCCTCCGGGATACAGGAAACGCGCGTAATAATGGTGCAGAAATTTCCTGCGGCGGATGTGGGATGTTGGTAGTTGGCGGGGCCGTTAGAGTTGTGTATGCGCAGCTCCGTTCCATTTATTAGGCCGGAGCTTAGAACGCTCCTCGCGGAAAGCACAGTTTGACACTGGTGGGGCGCGCGCGCGCGCGTTCATACACACACACATTCATCCTGCATTCGTAGTGATTCGCAACTTGCTTCCGCATAATTCACACACCGTAAGCTCCGTCAAAATCCCCAGCCAGTGAACAATGCTGCTTACAAACAATGCAACGCCGTGCAAGCCGTCACAATCAACTGCCATTAAAATGAGCTGGTGCTGTTCGCCAGAGTACAAACATTTTAATTTCTTCTATCGAGGGATTTAGAAATAGGCTTTACCTTCTCTTTATCCTTAACTCCTAGGAATAAAATTATTAACCCAGTGAGTGTGGCATATGGAGATTCATTTCCGCATTCACACAATTCATATACATACTAATGTGACCATCATTAATTTCTATAGAGCAACCTAGTTAATATTTACTTTCTGGGCATATAAGAAACAGCGAATCCCACACCATAACAGCACCCAGATATCTCTCTCTCTCTCTCTCTCTCTCTCTCTCTCTCTCTCTCTCTCTCTCTCTCTCTCTCTCTGTGTGTGTGTGTGTGTGTGTGTGTGTGTGTGTGTGTGTGTGTGTGTGTGTGTGTGTGTGTGTGTAAAAAAGAGAAAGATACTTTTTTTCATATTTAGCAGGCTGTGAATGATGTTAGCAGACCACTAAAAAGACACAGTAACAGGACATACTCCTTCGAACAAAATGTTCTTGGGCATTCGTCAGTCATATCCTCTAATCCATCTAATTCATGCTCTGTCCTCTTGACACCAGTTGCAAACCTTATCATAATTCGGAAAGGGTTACCGTATACATGGTCCTGAAGGTATTGTGATATACCATGTGGCTACTGAGAAGTGTACACGATAAATTAAAATTGAGTTTCAGGAAAATTCTCATAAAGATGCAGCTTTTTAAGTGTAATTAATCGAACGAATAATCGAAGAAGGAGCGCTCAACATCTCGATTGGTTTTATCGTCGGATATGCACACACCTACACTGCATGACCAAAAATATCCTGACACCCCCATTGTGCTGTAACTTACTACCAGGTACTCCATATCAGCGACCTCAGTAGTCAATAGACATCGTGAGAGAGCAGAATGGGGCGCTCCGCGGAACTCACGGACTTCGAACGTAGTGAGGTGGCGGGGTGTCACTTGTGTCATGCGTCTGTACGCGAGATTTCCACACTCCTGAAAAAAAAAAAATGGTTCAAATGGCTCAGAGCACTATGGGACTTAACTTCTGAGGTCATCAGTCCCCTAGAACTTAGAACTACTTAAACCTAACTAACCTAAGGACATCGCAGACATCCATGCCTGAGGCAGGATTCGAACCTGCGACCGTAGCGGTCGCGCGGTTCCAGACTGTAGCGCCTAGAACCGCTCGGCCACCTCGGCCGGCCACTCCTGAACACCCCTGGGGCCACTGTTTCCTACGTGATATTGAAGTGGAAATACGAAAGGACACGTACAGCGCCAACGCGCACAGGCCGACCTCGTCTGTTGACTGACAAGAGACCGCTGACAGTTGAAGAGGGTCGTAATGTGTAGTAGGCAGACATCTATCCAGACCATCACACAGGAATTCCAAACTGCATCACGATCCACTGCAATTACAATGACAAGCGGGAGCTGAGAAAAATTGGATTTATTGGTCGAACGGGGGTTCATAAGCCACACATCACGCCGATATATGCCAGACGACGCCTCGCTTGGATGATTTAACAGTGGAAAAACATTGTGTGGAGTGACGAATCATGGTACATAACGTGGCGATACGATGCCCGGTGAACGTCATCTGCCAGCGTATGTAGCGCCAACAGTAAAATTCGGAGGCGGTGGTGTTACGGTGTGGTCGTGTTTTTCATGGAGGGGGGCTTGCATCCCTTGTTGTTTTGCGTAGTACTATCACAGCACAGGCCGACATTGATGTTTTAAGCATCTTCTTGCGTCCCGTTGTTGAAGAGCAATTCGGGGATAGCGATTGTCTTTCAACACGATCGAGCGTCTATTCATAACGCACGGCCTGTGGCGGAGTGGTTACACGACAATAACATCCCTGTAATGGGCTGGCTTGCACAGAGAACTGACCTGAATCCTATAGAACACCATTGGGATGTTTTGGAATGACGACTTCGTGCCAGGCCTCATCCTCCTACAGCACTCCTCAGTGCGTGCAGCACTCCGTGAAGTATGGGCTGCCATTCCCCAAGAAACCTACCACCACCTGACTGAACTCATGCTTGCGAGAGAGTAAGCTGTCATCAAGGCTATGGGTGGGCCAACACGATATTGAATTCCAGCATTAACGATGGAGGGCGCCCCGAGCTTGTAAGTCTTTTTCAGCCAGGTGCCGGATACTTTTGATCACATAGTGTATTACACTACACCAGTATTAGGAAACCCGTACGATCCTTCCGACATATGACTATTAATATCAGTGGAGTCGGACCAATGAAATATTGGCAATATTAACTTATCTAGCTCTGAAGCATCCCCTCAGAAACATTTATAAATGACAGTGTTGGAAAACCTCTGCGTTATGATTTTCAAACAGCTGAGCAAAACTGAACGTACTCAGACATTACTCTCTTTACTTAGTCTGATCATCACTAAACTGACACACAATACTGTTGGCGCAACGCAATCTGACTTTCAGAAATCCCCACAAAAGAATGGCCCTGACTAACAATAACCTATACTTTTCATGAATAACTTACCTCACAAAAATCTTAGTTACTCGAACTACTGCAATACAGCGAGCGCCAATACTGCCAGATAAATAAAAGATTCTAACTACTGAAGGCACTAACTACTGATAGGCATAGTTAGCAAATGAAATATTTTGATGGAGAACAAACAATGTATTTACCTGAATAGTGTTCAAAAGTCATAATATATAATCAGTTCATGACATCCAGTCTTACAAATTTCCTTTTTCTGACGGACACACGTCTAGACTGTCCGCTCTCAAAACTCTGCCATCTCTCCCCCCACATTAACTACTGCTGACGGCTCAAGTCCAACTGAGCAACGCTACGCGCTGTTCAAATCCAACTGCGCAACACTACAATAGCAAATATTCCAACAATGCAAACCAGCCACAGACTGCACACAGCACAGTCAGTGATTTTCATACAGAGCGCTACGTGGCATTACCAACATAAAAACCTGCTTACAGCTCACTGGGTAAGGTGAGTAATACACTGGTGGAATGCAGTTTACAGTATGGTGTCAATACGCAACAGTCGCGTGTTCATACGAGCTCTACAATACTCGAAGACAAAATGGTGGGTTACCTATCTATCATTTTTTTCATTTATTTCATAATGGAACGAGGGGGAAAAAGGAGGCTGACCGATATTGAAATCCCGCCCGCGCCCAGTGTTTTTGGATTATTACCATAGCTACGGCAGAGATTGTAACTACAGCAGACTTCGAGATTTAATGTTAGTGATGCACAAGCATGTTGTACCTACTTCAAAATGCTGGTATATGCCGTTGTATTTGTTTGCTCCTCGTATAGATGCACCGCTACAACGTTGTTTCCGTTCTTTGGGAGACTGTTTGGAGGCGCGAGAGAAGGAAAGGGACCGGACACGAATCAAATGGCAGTAAAATTTCACAGGCAAAAGCGTGGCGTCAGCAGGGATGCCTTGCGAAGCCTAGACACTGAAGTAACGGAATGGTCGGCGGTCAGTCTCGACGTAAACCCATCGTGCAGAGGATGACTTCCGTAGGCTTATATGCAGTATGCCACGTAAATGTCGGGTAGTGATGAAAGCTCAAGGTGGGCATACACGTCATTGAAACTCTCAAATTTCAACGAAAAACACCCGGGATGACTGACTGTTTCCAATTAGATTTCGACACATGTAGGACATTTCAATTTCTGTTTTCTAACCGATCCTGGATGTTCGATGTTTCGTTGCGCTGTTCATTTGTGAAAGATATAGGTATAATTTCGTAACATACCTAGTCGTCAATTATTGTTTGAAACTTCTTAATATAAGTTCTTACTTAAACTGAAATAACTGAGACGGTGAAACTTCTTAATTTAATTCTGAAACTGTTGTTGTTGTTGTTGTTGTTGTTGTTGTTGTTGTGGTCTTCAGTCCTGAGACTGGTTTGATGCAGCTCTCCATGCTACTCTATCCTGTGCAAGTTTCTTCATCTCCCAGTACCTACTGCAGCCTACATCCTTCTGAATCTGCTTAGTGTATTCATCTCTTGGTCTCCCTCTACGATTTTTACCCTCCACGCTGCCCTCCAGTCCCAAATTGGTGATCCCTTGATGCCTCAGAACATGTCCTACCAACCGATCCCTTCTTCTAGTCAAGTTGTGCCACAAACTTCTCCCCAATTCTGTTCAATACCTCCTCATTAGTTATGTGATCTATCCATCTAATATTTGAGCATTCTTCTGTAGCACCACATTTCGAAAGCTTCTATTCTCTTCTTGTCTAAGCTATTTATCGTCCACGTTTCACTTCCATACATGGCTACACTCCATACAAATACTTTCAGAAACGACTTCCTGACATTTAAATCAATACTCGATGTTAACAAATTTTTCTTCTTCAGAAACGCTTTCCTTGCCATTGCCAGTCTACATTTTATATCCTCTCTACTTCGAGCATCATCAGTTATTTTGCTCCCCAAATAGCAAAACTCCTTTACTACTTTAAGTGTGTCATTTCCTAACCTAATTGCCTCAGCATCACCCGACTTAATTCGACTACATTCCATTATTCTTGTTTTGCTTTTGTTGTTGTTCATCTTATACCCTCCTTTCAAGACACTGTCCATTCCGTTCAACTGCTCTTCCAAGTCCTTTGCTGTCTCTGATAGAATTACAATGTCATCGGCGAACCTCAAAGTTTTTATTTCTTCTCCATGGATTTTAATACCTACTCCGAACTTTTCTTTTGTTTCCTTTACTGCTTTCTCAATATACAGATTGAATAACATCGGGGAGAGGCTACAACCCTGTCTCACTCCCTTCCCAACCACTGCTTCCCTTTCATGTCCCTCGACTCTTATAACTGCAATCTGCCTTCTGTACAAATTGTAAATAGCCTTTCGCTCCCTGTATTTTATCCCTGCCACCTTCAGAATTTGAAAGAGAGTATTCCAGTCAACATTGTCAAAAGCTTTCTCTAAGTCTACAAATGCTAGAAATGCAGGTTTGCCTTTCCTTAATCTTTTTTCTAAGATAAGTTGTAGATTCTGAAACTGCTGAGTGAAATTGAATGCAAGTGAACCTGCTTAAACTGCTGAGTGAATCTGAACGTACTGTCACTTTGCTCTATTTTTATCGTTTCATTGCTGACCTACAGAATACCGCTCAAACTTCCTCATTTATTACCCACAATATAAAAGGATAACGCAAACGGTTTCTTAGCACAAAAGAATGTCCCTGAATTAGAATAAATCCTAACTGTAACCCATACATTTCATAAGTCACTTACCTCACAGAAAATCTTGATTACACGAACTACAGCGAAACATAAAGCACCAATACAGCCAGCTGAATATAAGATACTAACTTCTGTAGTCTATAACTACTAATAGGCATGTGGTTAGCAAAGGAAAGACGTTGTTGCATAGCAAACAATGCATTGAGGAAATTTTACCTTAATCAAGTGGCATCCAGTTCAAAAGTTACACAATCGTCCGTGACATCCAGTTCCAAAACTTGTATAATCGTCTACAATATTACATCTCTATGACGGACACACATCCCGACCGTCCGCTCTCGCTAACACTTCAGACCTCTGTCGTCCATCACTGCTAGCTGTTAACTTCAGACCTCCATCACTGCTGGCTGTTCGCCTCTAACTGCGAGTCCGACCAGCCACAGAGTCTCTAACAGAGAGCGTACGGCGCTGTGGGAGTTAGTAATGCAGACCACTGTGCTGCCAACATACAAACATATAAACAGGCTACTTTCATGTTAAATGGATCCCCCTACTTTCCTCTGTCCTTTTCCCCTGGGCTCCCCTTCCCCCCCTTCTATCCTTTTTTCCCCCCACCTACCCTCTCTCTACCTCCCTTCTCTCCCCTGAGTCCTTTTTGCTCACCGCTCCACTGCCTTTCCCACTCCATCTCGCGTCCGCCCAGCCCCCCCTTTTTCTATGTCCCCTCAGTCAGTCGGCTCCCCCCTTTGTTATTTTCCTCTCCTCCCCCTTTGTTATTTTCCTCTCCTCCCCCTTTTTTCTTTTCCTCTCCTCCCCCTTTTTTCTTTTCCTCTCCTCCCCTTTTTTTCTTTTCCTCTCCTCCCCCTTTTTTCTTGTTTTCCTCTCCTCCCCCTTTTTTCTTGTTTTCCTCTCCTCCCCCTTTTTTCTTGTTTTCCTCTCCTCCCCCTTTTTTCTTGTTTTCCTCTCCTCCCCCTTTTTTCTTGTTTTCCTCTCCTCCCCCTTTTTTCTTGTTTTCCTCTCCTCCCCCTTTTTTCTTGTTTTCCTCTCCTCCCCCTTTTTTCTTGTTTTCCTCTCCTCCCCCTTTTTTCTTGTTTTCCTCTCCTCCCCCTTTTTTCTTGTTTTCCTCTCCTCACCTTTTTTCTTTTTTCCTCTCCTCACCCTTTTTTCTTCTTTTGCTCTCCCCCCTTTTTTCTTCTTTTGCTCTCCCCCCTTTTTTCTTCTTTTGCTCTCCCCCCTTTTTTCTTCTTTTGCTCTCCCCCCTTTTTTCTTCTTTTGCTCTCCTCCCACCTTTTTTTCTTCTTTTGCTCTCCTCCCACCTTTTTTTCTTCTTTTGCTCTCCTCCCACCTTTTTTCTTCTTTTCTTCTCCTCCCACCTTTTTCTCCTTTTCCTCCCTCTTCTCCCCCTCATAGGCGCGTGTGCCCCCCCCCCCCCTATCTGCCACCGTGTCACCTGTATAGTGCTGTTATAAGTCAGTGTTCAGTGTTGTGTGTCCCCTGTCAGTGTTGTGAACAGCAGCCATACTGTCGCTAGTTGTGTTTTTCTATCTCATGCGAACAGAAACCAGACTGTCGCCGTATTTTTTAATTGTGCCTGTCTCCTTCTTGGGTATCTTCATCCACATCGTCACCGCAGTTTTTTTTAATATTTTAAATTCCACAATTTTCCGCTATTTTACAGTTTCTTTTACAATGTCACCGTTTTATCGCCTGTTTTTCTTGTTTGTTTATATTCTCATTATGTTTTTTAACTTTGCTGTAGGCTGTAGAGCAGCATATTACGCTGATGCCAGCCTGCCCCAATCCAATAAAGAAAAAAAAAGTTGACTACAGTATGGCAGACGTCCAAAGTCATGTTCCCCTAATTCTTTTGAGCAATTTAGATACACAAGCTACCTGTATTAAGAGACACTGACGTAAGTATAAAAAGTTTTTTTTCCTTTCTGTTCTTCAGTGCTCGAGGCTGCTGTCTCTGCACGACAGTCCTCACACAGCATACAGCAGCACACTGTAGGAATTAGGTACAGCCAAGAAGGGCGCATTAAGGGCCCCGTTCCGGAATGTGATCAGGGCGGACTGTGTACGTGAGGCCCCGGCATGACGCGCCTGCTGCAGTATGCATGGCAGGCGCCGCCCAAGTTGCCTGCTAACCTAACGCTGCCTCAGAGCGGAGCGGAGCACGTCCCTTGTTTCCTGGGACGCCCTACCACCCCACCCCCACCTCCACCTCCACCCTGACCCACTCCGCCCACCTACGCTGCACCGTCTGTACGTTTCAGGTGAACGAGGAGGAGAAGCAAACACAATCTCCTCCTCGGTCGCCGCTGTCGTCTTCCGCAGCACGGAACACAGGGATTCCCGGAACCCTTGCGGCTCCTGCACTGCGCTGCTCGCTTGCCTTTAACCGCAGGGCTGACCGCGCCTCCTCCAGCTTCTGTTACGAAACTCGTCTAATAATACCTCATCCGTCTTCGCGGTAAGCAGTAATTGAGACATTGGTGGACCAGGCTGAAAGAATGTGAGATACACAGTACTTGCAAGAAGAGCTAGATCATTTAGGAAAAACAAAATCGGCCAGGTACGAGTATAAATTGCACACTGAGGGGTCCGTACAAAATTATGTATACAGACAGTTCAGCCATTTCGGGAATCGACGATATTGTCGATTTTTGCTTGTTATCGACATTAATAATAAGATCCTGGCCCCAGGTATTAAGACTTTCGACAATGTTTTAATTCACGTTTAAAGTCGGATAAGAAATGGCAAAAGAAATATAATTACGAATTAATAATTTTCTGATGTTTTTCCTTTACTTGTAATGTGAAAACCTTTCTACTAGCCAGATTTCGTGATTTTACGTCAAGGGGAAAAACGCTATAGATTTTAATGACAGAGTCTGATTATCCAAATGTGTGACATAAATTACCATACCTTTCGATTACACTGACTTAGAAGCTTAACGTTTTTACACTACCAAACGATTATAAACCTCAGTATGTGACATAAATTTTAACTTGATACTTTTACCTGCCTTGAGAAAAAGGAGTATTAACAGATGGACGGACAGTCTGGTAAGAACTGCCAAATGCTTTTCGTGTTATATAATTACAAATTCATTTTCTGATTTTTTTCCCTGCATTATACTGTGAAGCCTTGTTTCTTGGCGAATTTCGTGATTCTAGGTCAACGGGAAGCACTCTCTAGGTTTTGATGAGTGAGTTTGAGAGTATCAAAATATGTGCCGTGAATGGCCGTATCCTTAGAGTGCATTGACGTAGAAGCTGCAGTTTTTATTTTTACGTCAACAAAGGACCATAGACCTCAAAATTTCACAGAAGTTTCAACGTGGTAAGTCTACATGTTTCTGAGAAAAAGACTTTTTGAAAAGTCAGACAGACACACGGACAGCAAAGCGATGATAAAAGGGTTCTGTTTTAACTGATCGACGTACGGAACCCTAGTTACCTTCAAAAGAGTTCGTAACTCTGCCAGAGATAAATACGGCACCACTACATCGCTAAAGATCTAGAGCAGAAGCTTTCCAATTTGACATTGACTCTGGAATGTCGGGTAGTTGCATCTAGGGTCTGAAAAACTCTTAATAAAATAATACAAAATTCCGTCTCTTGGTGTACTGTAACCACAAGTCATGTGTAGAACGAGTGATTGGTACGTTCAGTTCGACTATTTTATGCGTGTAACTTCCAGTTGTGGCACTAGATGTCTCTCTCCTGCTGATGCTCATCGCCGCGATCCATCCGTCCGTAACTTAAAAAAGATCTTCCAGCAGCGGTAGTGGGAGATTGCAATCTTTTCCTTCAATCTCTTCTTGTTTTTAGTTCGTGACATTTGTCATTACTTTTTTCAAAGTAGCAAAAACCATTGGAAAACATCTGAAATCAGTTTCGGACAAGACTGTTAGAATGATAAATAACATTAAGAGCAGGCTTCTGTGTAGGTACATGATGAAAGACGCCCAGGATATCGTAAACTTAATTAAACAACAAAGAATGAAACACCGATAGACCAGAAGAGTTGGGAAAGCCGTTAATTATGAATGCTCGGTAAGGCGCAGGCAAACGAAAAAACATTCATTTATTTGTACAGCGTTTTGTTTTTACACTCTCGTATGTAGGACGATGAAGATGTGCGATTTTAAATATGAAGTATTAAGAGTTTTATGTATCATATGTGTGTATGAATAATAGTATATTGAACAACAGTATCAAATATTTTTTATTTATTGAAGTGAAAACCATATAAGGAGGATTTTCGTGATTATGACAAGCGCCGGTGTTCTCGGAGTCCGCTGCCTGCAACTACAATTGAAATGTAAGCGAAATCCGATAGCCAAGAAAAATTCAAAAAAGCACAGAGCATTTCTAATAACGCAATCGTATTATATCCTTCAAAAATGTGTTTTCATATGAATATTCAATAATATATAGTAATAATAATATTTTATTTTGTATTTATTTTTTTATTATTACACCACCATTCTAAAGTCAAGACCTTTTCGCACAAATACGTGAGGAGCAGGGAAAACAACTTTGTATGAACCTACCTCATCCGCTGGCTATCCACAGGGAGCACACTTAGTCGTGTGCGTAAACTTAAGGATGAAATGCTGCAGTTATTCGAGCAAGCGCGCTGTAAAACTTAAATACCAAGGGTCTCATTTATGCAGCTTCTGGATTTCTATTCGGCAAGATAAACTTCACCAGAGTGAAAGAGCACTCGTCGTTTCGCTATAGTTTTCTATAACATATTAGTGTGAAAGTGCATTTTCAATTATGGCTAATACAAAAACAGTTCAACATGGAATTTTATGGGGAAATGTGTGTGAATTTGTCTTACGTGCGAGCTTATATATGACAGATTTGTAATGCTCGTCAAGTCCACGTGAGTCATTGAATTCATAAAACTATCGAAAAGTCTTGAATCTGTGAAAAGGTGTTTAATATATATTTATAGTCTACTTATAATGAAATATGAAGATGAATATTTCTTTAAAGTATCATTTGTTACGATAGAATCTCTTCAATTGGTATTAGCGAAAAGGTCTCTCGTGAAACTGTGAGAGCTCCCACCGAAGAAGAACCAGCTAAATAGGAAGTTTTTCTGCCATTCGTGTAAACTCTTACAGATCGCAACAGGTGACCGCTAAGAAGGCATGGCATTCACAGTGTTTAAACTGACAAGAAAGGCTTCTGAAAATTTGAATACTGCGAAGGAGTTACTTCCAGTGCTTGCCATGGTAGTATATACAAAATTTGTTCCGCATTCGGTCATGTGGTACATAGTGACTATTAAAATAAACAACATCGCCCGTTTTAAAGAACACGAAACCTGTTGTAGCCTTGGTAACATGGATAAATCGGCAGTAGCGGATCATACACTGGGGTAAGAGCGGTTGCGGGGTATGAGCGGTTGCGATGTTGCCTCACTTGTCTGGTAAAAATGTGGAAGGGCTACGGCAGGCTGGAAGTAAATTGCAGTCCACGTGGCCAAATGAACGTAATCAAAGTGTTTAACAAACAAATTTTCTAAAACAATAAAAAAATAGGCAAGTATTTCTGCCTCTAAGCACACATGCACGCTACTAGCCCAATAACAAATGTCTATTAAATGTGTTATATCACGGAAACCATTGGGAATAGGGCATATGACGTTATTAAGCTTATACTTCAAATGAGCGTTCCTGTCACATCCGTGAATGTTAACCATTTGTCCTGTTTGAAGTTACAGAGTACCTTGATTAATATAAAAGTTACCTTCTCCCCGAGGATTCCGTTCCCCTTGGTGGCTTCCACTATATCCATTACAAGTGGATCAGTTTTTCTTTCCTTTGCAGTGTCTTAACACGGACATATTAGTATTGCGTTAAAGCATTCATTTGGGTGCACGCAAAATTTGCATGAAAAATGGCCAGTAGTAATATAAAGAACCTTACGTCTTTGTTCCCTGACCATTCGCATAGTTGGCACGGAAAGAAAAATACCCCGTGCCTTAGGTGGGTTGACTCAGGGGAGGGGACAAAACGGCGAGGTTGTCGGTCCCAACGGATTAGAGAAGATGGGGGAGGAAGTCAGCCGTGTCCTTTCAAAGAAGCCGTCCCGGCGTTTGCAAAGGTCCCGAGTTAGAGTCTCGGTCCGACACACAGTTTTAATCTGCCAGGAAGTTTCAGTATTGTGTATGCCCCATACTTCCGTATTGGAATGTATTGGTACTGATTTCTGGCAGACATCATCTCCGGTTTGTAGATGCAGAGCTAGAGTACTAGAATGCATCGAGTGTGTTATATTGCTGACCATGATTCTAGAAGCAATCCTTATCGGTTAATTGAATACAGGAAATGTGTGGTGGTTGCACTTTTCTAAATTAAGTAATTACGTGATCGTATCTCGTTTCAGAATACTCTTCGTTCGGATGTTATTTGCTTATCCTTTCCTTTGTGTTGTGGTACTGTAATTACTATCTCGCAGGATGCGCTCCAAATTGCGTGTTTCGATTAGCACGAGTTACTAGCGAAAAAACTGTGAAATGCATGGACATGGTCCTTATTTTGTATTATACATTGGACCTCAATTTTCTGGATTGTATGTTGGCAGCTCTGATGGGAATAATAAGTGTTGCTAGTCGGGTTAGAACGCAGAATCACGAAAACGAAACCAAGGGTAGTGACTGTGCAATGGTAAACATTAATACAGTTTCATGGCACTACAGATAATGTTGGATTCGTGATACGACAAAGTTAAGATTTTACTGCAGCCAGCTTTAGGTTTATAGAGATTGTAACATTTTGTAAATCAACTGTATTTTTTATTCATTATATCTAATTCTTGTCTCTCTTTCTGTTTTAGGTAAGTGTTTGCTGTACCTAACACCTACAAGTATATAGAGCAGCGCGTAGGTATGTACTATTTTGTGTGTGTGTGTGTGTGTGTGTGTGTGTGTGTGTGTGTGTAATGGGAAGCAGTCACTTTTCCAGTAGTAGCGATATTTTTTTTTAATGCAGTGTGACAGTAGTCAGTCAGCATTCTTTGCTTTTTTTTTAATCTTCAGAACTAGACGTATTACTGTATACGCACGATCTGCACGTATTCTGCGTTTTTCATATTTACAGGTATGAGCTACGGACAAGGCAAATAGTGCTCTGTACCAAGGTTGACCGACAAAGTCTGCGTCTCGACCTGTATAATAAGACTGTCCTCGTCCATTCAGATACCATGTCTAAGGGAAATGTTCGCTTACATTGTTGTGGTCCTACGTCAAACAATCCTTACGCAGCAGTATGCGGCTAGGAGTGTGGGGTGGGATGAGTATGAGGAGCTGAAACCTAATACTACACACAGTTCTCTTTGCTATTTACCTTCCCGCTGCCAAGTGAATTTGCTTTCACTGCGACGTGCAGTGAATGAAACTGCACAGCAGTTGAGACACTGGATTCTTATCCTTGAGGAACAAGGTTCAATCCCTTGTACAGACATCCTGACTTTTGCTTTCGTGGCTCCGCAAGGACGTTTAAGGCGCGTGCTGACATGGGTCCTTCAGCACCCTTGCCCAGTTGTGCTCGTACTCCGTGTCTAGCGACGACAGGACAAGGAATTCAAATCTTATCTCCTCCACGGAGGTATCTACGTCTGCACTCCACAAGCCACTTTACAGTCTGTGGCAGGAGCAAGCGCCCCCGTTTCTGTTCCATTCGTGAACGGCGCGTGGGAGAAAATGACCGTCGCCAAAACCCCGGTAGTAGCTCTAATTTCTCGGATTTTCACGTTGTGGTGTTTTCGCGAGATGTTTGTGGGAGGAAGTAATTCGTTACGTCAGTCTTTCAAGAACGTATTCTCTCGGAATTTCAGTACTAAATCTCATCATGATGCGTAACGTCTCTATTGGTGCATGTGTCACCGGTGTGTTGATGCATGTGTCGCCGGTGTGTGTTCAGCACTTGAGTAACCCTCTCGCCCCAGCTAAACGATCGCGTTGTAACAGTATCCTTCCGAACTCGACTTGTCAAAATATTCTAACATCATAAGTTGTTTCTTACGGAAATCTGTATATGGTGCGCTACATTGAATAAACAGCAACAAGAACTCCTATTAATATGCTCTCGGTGGTTCGCTGAACACTAGAACAGAGCTTTGCTTACAACACACCTTCCAAAGTTTTCACTGACCCACGGTTTATCCCTCTTTAGTTGGGAGCTACTGGTCTTCATAAATTAAACACTGACCTTAAGTGTGGTGTCTGTAATGGCTACTAATGTTTAGAAACAGGTTTTCGCACGTAATTTAATATAGTAACGGATACCAGCCTATTTAGTTTTATCGGTCCTTCAGGAAATTATACGTATAATCGAAGTTGGAATAACTTTAACACCGCATGAGAGTCAAGAGCTGCCTAACGAATACTCTTGCGTGTTCCTTGGATGTTAATGTCGTTGTGTTGTATATTTTGAGGATAAGGTCTTTATTTAAAATGTTCTTGTCAGAACGAATACGAGTTAGCAAAAAACATCCAGAATGGTTGGTACAGCTATTCTTTTCGTGTCTGAACTGGTTTCGTCATGTTTCATTTTCGTGCACACAGACAATATACTCAGAAATGACTTCCTAACACTTCACATTTATATTAGATGTGAGCAGTTTCCTCTTTCCCAGAACCGATTATCTTGCCATTGCGAATCTGCATTTCTGTACTTTGGCCATGATCAGTTATTTTGCTGCCCAAGTATCAAAAGTAATATATAACTTTTCTGTCTTATTTCCTAATCTAGTCCCCTCAACTTCGCCTGCTTCAATTTGGCCACATTCCCTTACCATTGTTTGTGTTGTTGGTGATCATCTTATAACCTCTTTATCAGGACACTACACGTTCAAGTCATCTGCTCCTGCTAGTCCTTTGCAATCTCTGGCGGCAGAATTGCAATGTCATCGGCAAAGCTCTTAAGTTTTTGTTTCATCTTCCTCTTGTTTAATTCCCTTTGCGAATTTCTCCTTGGTGTCTTAGACAGCTTGCTTAGTTATACGCACTGAATAACATCGGCGATATGCTAGGACGCTGCCTCATTCGCTTCTCAACAATGGCTTCGATGTTTATAACGACAGACTGGTTTCTGTAAAAGTTGTAAATGATTTTTCGGTTCATGAATTTTATACGAACCATCTTCGGCATTCCAGCGAGTTTATTCCTCCAGTCCATATCGTCGAAAGCTTTCTCTGGATTTATAGGTGCTGTGAACATAGATTTGTCTTCTTCAACAAATATTCTAGGGTAAGTCGTAGGGTCAGTATTGCCTCGCGTGTTCATGGCTCTGAGCACTATGGGACTTAACATCTATGGTCATCAGTCCCCTAGAACTTAGAACTACTTAATCCTAACTAACCTAAGGACAGCACACAACACCCAGCCATCACGAGGCAGAGAAAATCCCTGACCCCGCCGGGAATCGAACCCGGGAACCCGGGCGTGGGAAGCGAGAACGCTACCGCACGACCACGAGATGCGGGCGCGCGTGTTCATATATTTCTCCGGAACCCTAGCTGATCTTCGCCAATGTCGGCATCTATAGTGTTTTCATTCTTCTGTAAATCATTCGTGTTATTGTTCTAAAATCTTGACTTACCGAAGTGATGGTGTGGACCTGCAAAGTGACATAAACGCCAGACGGTGACGAAACACGCCTGGTTCGTGGGGTCCTCTTCTTTCTATTATCAACCCAATGAGTGTGCCGTACTAGATTCATTTCGGCATTCACACAATTCATACACATACTAATGTGACCATCATTAATTTCCATAGAGTAACCGATTTAATATAATATAAGAAACAGCGGTGGTACACAATAACGGCACCCAGATGATAATATATATATATGTCTCTCTCCCTCTCTCTCTCTCATTAGTCCAACCTGGTAAAGGTTGATGAGAAATACATAGTTAAAAATCGTTCGAACAAGTGATTTGTAAGCCCGTTCTACTTCGATTGATAAAACTGGATGTTCGCCAATACAGCCGTGTTGTGTATTTGTACTTGCGCTTCGAGCAATAATCACATAACTAGCGTGCGTTCGCTAACAGTGCAGAAAACCTTCGTACGAAAACGGTGCTGTATAGTTGACTTCGCTGGCGCATGCATTAGCATGTACTCCCGTGATTCATCTGCTGACCAGGGGCACGAAGCTTGTGTGTGTGTGTGTGTGTGTGTGTGTGTGTGTGTGTGTGTGTGTGTGTGTCGCGGATGCGGGCGACCACGGTGGATGCGTGCTGGGGCGGCGGCAGCGGCAGCAGCCAGGCAGTCCCGTAACCGGAACGAGTGCAGCCGCCGCGCCGTCACCCGCAGGCCTGCTGACCGCACATCACGTCCCGCTTTAAAGCTCCGCACCGCATCGGCCACCGGCTGTGGCTGTGGCCGCGGCCGTGTCCGCTCCTGCTGCTGATGCTACGCGGGACGAGCTCACTGGCTGCCACTGGCCGCTAGACTGCACGGTCTGACTCCAGGGCAGGAACTTCCATCTGCTCTGCTCGGGAAGGCCTCGTCGTTCTTTCTGACCCGACCTTCAACCTCTAAACTCAGAGGCCTTCTTTTCTTCCCCCTCGTGTATAGGGCGACTGACAGGCGACGTGAGCATTACACTGACGCCTTTATTCACTGACGAGCCAAAACATTATGACCACCTGCCTAATAGCTTGTTGGGCCATCTTTGGCACACAATGCATAATCGGTTCTCCTCTCCACTTTGTTGATACGCTTCTGGAGGAACACTATGTGATCAAAAGTATCCAGATACCTCCCTGAAAATGACTTAAAACTTCGTGGCGCCCTCCATTCGTAATGCTGGAATTCAATATGGTGTTGGCCCACCCTTAGCCGTGATGACAGCTTCCACGCTCGCAGGCATATGTTCAGTCAGGTGCTGGAAGGTTTCTTGGGTAGTTGCAGCCCATTATTCACGGAGTGCTGCACTGAGGAGATATCGATGCGGTTGGTAGACCTGGCACGAAGTAGGCGTTCCAAAACATCCCAAAGGTGATGTGATTCTTCAATTTCTTCTGCCGTATTTTATGACGAAATAAATCTCGGATGAACGGCCTGGTATGAGTGTGCATAGGAGACACTATTTCGGCAATCGACCACGTTGCCATCATGAGGTGCGCTGATATACTGACAGGCAGTGGGCAGGCGCCATACATATATACGACAATCCCCCTCCCGCTCCTCCCTCAGAAGCTTCCTATGAGTCGGACCGCACCGAGGGAGGAGCGGGAGGGGGATTGTCGTATATATGCATGGCGCCGGCCCACTGCCTGTCAGTACATCAGCGCACCTCATGATGGCAACGTGGTCGATTGCCGAAATAGTGTCTCCTATGCACACTCATACCAGGCCGTTCACCCGAGATTTATTTTGTCATCACAAAGGTGTTCTACAGGATTCAGGTCAGGACTCTGTGCAGGCCACTCCATTACAGTGATGTTATTGTCGTGTAACCACTCCGCCATAGGCCGTGCATTATGAACAGGCGCTCGATCATGTTGAAAGATGAAATCGCCATCACCGAATGGCTCTTCAACAGTGGGAAGCAAGAAGGTGCTTAAAACATCAGTGTAGGCCTGTTCTGTAATAGTGCCACGCAAAACAACAAGGGGTGCAAGCCCCCTCCGCGAAAAACACGACCACACTATAACACCACCGCCTCCGAATTTTACTGTTGGCACTACACAAGCTGGTAGATGACGTTCATTGGGCATTCGCCATACCCACACCCTGACATCGGATCGCCACATTGTGTACCGTCATTCGTCACCCCCACACAACGTTTTTCCAATGTTCAGTCGTCCAATGTTCACGCTCCTTACACCAAGCGAGGCGTAGTTTTGTATTTACTGTCGTGATTTGTGGCTTATGAGCAGCCACTCGACCATGAAATTGAAGTTTTCTTACCTCCCGCCTAACTGTCATAGTACTTACAGTGGATCCTGTTGCAGTTTGTAATTCCTGTGTGATGATCTGGGTAGATCGGTGCCTATTACACATTACGACCCTCTTCAACTGACGGCGTTCTGTCAGTCAACAAATGAGGTTGACGTGTCCCTTCACGTTTCCCTTTCGCTATCACATCGGAAACAGTGGACCTAGGGATGTATAGAAGTGTGGAAATCTCGCGTACAGACATATGACACATGTGACACCCAATCACCTGACCACGTTCGAAGTCCGCGAGTTCTGCGGAGTGCGCCATTTTGCTCTCTCACGATGTCTAATGACTACGTAGGTCGCTGATATGGAGTGCCTCGCAGTAGGTGGCAGCGCGTTGCACCTTACATCGAAAATATATGTCTTTGGTGCGCTCCGAAACACTTATGCCGGCACCAACCTTGTGCTTTGTCGCCAGAGACGCCATAGACCGCCGCCCATCCTATGTTACGGAGCAAGCAATCGTCCGAACTCCACGTTCTGTATAAGAGTTGTGGACGTCCAACCATTTAACTACAATGTCGAAATCGCTGCGTAAGATTTACTTTTCGTACAGAGCAATTCAAAGTCAATACATAGATTGTAAACGCCTGAAACTGCACTGCCTGACAAAAGAAGTGAAGCACGCAGGAGGGGATGAAGAAACTAAATCAAACTTCACTGTTTGAGAGGATATGCGATATTATTTCAGTCATTAAAAAATAGTCAGCTTTGCAAAGAACTTCGCAGTATTAGCTCACTTACTGGTATGACGATGCACCCCGTCAGTCCTGGATGAATGGACTGTTTCGGCTGAGAAGAGTTTCATAAAGTGGTCGCATCCTCTGCTGAGACAAGTTGCCCGACAACTGTTGTAACTGGCCCTTGATATCCTCGATGGTGGCACCGGGACGGAGTTGACATCTGAGCTGCTCCCACCCATGTTCTGTCGGGGACACATCCGGGGATCGTGCTGACGTCGCGAGCACCTCAGCATCACGTAGACAGTTCATAGAGACACGTGTAATGTGTGGACGAGCATTGTTCTGTTGGAAAATGGAACCAGGATACTGTCGTATGGGAGGTAGCGTATGTGGATGCAGGTTGTATGTGACGTATCATTGTGCCGCCAGTCACTAGCGCCGGCCGGTGTGGCCGAGCGGTTCTATGCGCTTCAGTCTGGAACCGCGTGACCGCTACGGTCGCAGGTTCGAATCCTGCCTCGGGCATGGATGTGTGTGATGTCCTTAGGTTAGTTAGGTTTAAGTAGTTCTAATTTCTAGGGGACTGATGACCACAGAAGTTAAGTCCCATAGTGCTCAGAGCCATTTAAACCATTTTTTCCAGTCACTAGCAGCCGTAACCTGAAAACATACTCGATGGCTCCCCACACCAAGACGCAAGGAGTAACTCGGCTATCTCTCTCCAAAACACTGGAGGAGTGGGATCTCTCACAATGTCTCCCCCATACTTGCCGACGATGCTCCTCCGGGATAGTACAGAACCGCTGTTCATCGCTGGACAGGATGCGGCGCCATTTATTAGCTGTCCGCGCTGCTCGGTATTAGGCCCACACCAAATACAGCCATTTGTGTTCTTATATTAACGGCAGGCTGCGCATGGTATGGTAATTCCGGAGAGCCGCTGCTGCTACTCTCCAATGGTGCGGGATGATGCAAAATGTTGCAGGTGGCCCTTTACCAGTTCTCGCATGGCAGGCGTAACGTGGAAGGCTTACCATGTTTTTGGTGCACAGGACGACGATCTTCTTTTGTGGTAGGCAGTAGTGATCGAACCTTTGTCTGCTCCGAAGTTTCCATGGAGTCCAACATCAAACCACTGTCGCATCCGAATGCGCGACAGTTCTGGATACTGGACAATTCGACCAGCTGGCCAAATGGAGCTCCACAATGAGGTCTCTATCAGATTCACTCAGATGCTGATAACGCTGTCTCGTACTGGTACGCGGAATCTCCATGTCATTTAGAATGATCAATAAATCTGTAACGCTGTTCACGCCCGTTATTTACCTTACCATGCTTGTTAATACTGCTAAATACGAACAACACTAATGCACCGCTGGCAATTCTACCTGTCACAAGGAATTGCAACTCTATCACTTTTATAACCCGCCGATGGTGTGTAGGTGTACCAAGTTACACTGGCATCCGACTACGTCTTCTGGGTGCTGCTTCCTCTTTTTTTGCCAGGCAGCATGTTTAATGCATAGCGACATATCTATGGTAATAATCAAATGCTCTTGTGGCATTGTTGGCCAGGAGGCCCAAACCGGGAAAGTTCGGCCGCCGGCTTGCAAATCTTATTTCAGGTGATGCCATCTGCGCGTCGGTGATGATGTGATAATGAGGACAATACAATATCCAGGATATCATATTAAACACTATTCAGGATATCCAGGATATCATATTAAACACTATTCAGGTTCCAAACTTGTTTTGGCTGGCTCTGAGCACTATGGGACTCAACTGCTTAGGTCATTAGTCCCCTAGAACTTAGAACTAGTTAAACCTAACTAACCTAAGGACATCACAAACATCCATGCCCGAGGCAGGATTCGAACCTGCGACCGCAGCGGTCTTGCGGTTCCAGGCTGCAGCGCCTTTAACCGCACGGCCACTTCGGCCGGCAAACTTGTTTTATTTGGCTTCTAGTTTCGGCGTTTTTCTACGCTATCTTCAGGCCCCTGACCGACGCGACATGTAGGAAGATTCTACCTCGGTTATGATCCACACAGGGGCCAGCAGTACTAGTATCAGTACATTATTGATGTAGCGATCGCTTCAACCATCATCTGCCGACTCGCAGAAGAGATCGATATAGCAAAAATCTATTAATACCAGTATTGCTGGCCCCTGTTTTGATCAGAACCGAGGTAGAATCTTCCTAAACGTCGATCAGGGACCTGAAGATGGCGTAGTAAAACGGTGAAGCCCGCCCGGCTAGCCGTGCGATCTAATACACTGCTTCCCGAGCAGGAAGGCGTGCCGGTCCCCGGCACGAATCCGCCCGGCGGATTAATGTCGAGGTCCGGTGTGCCGGCCAGCATGTGGATGGTTTTTAAGGCGGTTTTCCATCTGCCTCGGCGAACACGAGCTGGTTCCCCTTATTCCGCCTCAGTTACACTGTGTCAGCAATTGCTGCCCAAACACGTTCTCCACGTACCCGTACGCCATAATTACTCTACCACGCATACATTGGGGTTACACTCGTCTGGAATGAGACGTTCCCGGGGTGGAGGGTCCACTGGGCGCCGAACGGCACAATAACCCAGCTTCGGTGTGGGGTGGCGGTGGGGTGAGTGGACTGCTGTAGTCTGTTGTGGGGTTGTGTATCACCGAGGGTTACGACGGAGACGAAGCCTCTCCGTCATTTCTATGTCTCCAGTTCAATACATACATATTTAATTTGACATGCTGTATCGAACAGCCGAGTCCCGCAACCATCTCTAAATAGATGGACATACTGAAACACAATATCCAGTCCACGAGGCGCGGGGGGGGGGGGATATCGAGGCGCGGGGGGGGGGGGGGGGGGTTTGAGAGGAGAATCTCCAACCACGCCGGATTCGGACGCGGGCCTGCTGCATGATAGGCAAACACGTTACCACTCACCTGAGCAGGCGGACAAGTCTGTGGTATATTTAATGCGTAGCGACACACCTATGACACACACAAAAGTCAAAAATTGTTTGTATACAAGTTGGTCACAGGGACATCATCAAAGTGATAACCCATTTCATGTCATATATTCTTAAGCATTTATAGACTGACCAACGGAAGCGCATTGGAAAAGAGCATTTTGAGTTTTGAATTGTTTTCGTCAAAGGAGTCACATACACATTTCCTTTCACATAAACCAATAACAAAAACCTATGAGTTTTAGCCAAGAGCTGAAGACGGTATTGTCATGCCCAGTACGATCGACCTAACGATCTGGAAGACATATTTTAAAAATAGGTCAACCTCCATGTCGGCTTCTGATTCACTGCACTAGTCCAGCGATCGATTTTTGATCTTTGTTTTGTATCTGTGTCTTTTGTATCTTTTCGATGTACGGCTATGCATTAAGTAGTTATAGCCGTTGCCCCGATCATGTATTTGTAATTGGAAAAGTTTACACTGCTTCCAGACAAGATAGATAAAAGGTGGAATTTTCCCCCGTCAGAACAGAAGGTGCAAAACTTCAACTAACACTGCAGTGTGACGCTGGCCCTGTTCCAGACTAGCATAATAAAATTTTAAAAATAAATCCTATTCAGTGAAAGCAGACTTTCCGTCAACACGGAGTTTGTGAGTAAAGTGATTGTTTATTGAAGACGCAGTTGGGAACAGGAAATTATCTTCGTAGAGTGACAGGAAATTCAGAGCGGCACAGAAAAAAAGCCATGGTGCAGTGAATGACAGCTTGTCTTTAACGTGGATGAATGTGTCATGCCGCACATGAATAGCGGAAAGGAATCTATTCACGTCTGATAAGGAATTACTCCGGCTCAAATGGCTAAAACCATCTATGAAGGTAAAGGAATGTTCAGACTATGGAAGCACACGTCTCTGCAGAAACAATACCGTGTAAAGAGTCAGTTATGACCAGCAGAATGACAACAGCTAAAAGCTAAACATGTGCTTGAAACGATGTATATTAACTCGTGCAGTACCTGCACAATCACATTTCCCAAAATACACATTGCTGCGGTGTACTTTCTTTCTTTATTAATCACCGGAGTACAAATGTGGAGTTCCAGTGAAGTGACTGAAACGCAGACGAACGGAAGTTCACAAGGTCTGCATGTGGAAATACTGCATCATTTTCGTATATCCACACTGCAGTAGTGTATGTACCGTATAACAAAATCGATAATCACAATATCCAGATCTTTGCCAAGAGTAGCGTTCAGATTACTCCCGATCACTTTAGTGATGCAAACGATACACATATGATGCGTCCATTTTAGTAACTGCATGAACTTTGCGATAATTTTTCTCGAGAAAGGCGTTTCTCCGTCAGATACTTTAAATATCAGTATCAGCGGTTAACACGTAAAATTGCTAGGGTACGATTTTTGTAACTTTCCGTTGGGACTGAAGCGAAAGGCGTGTTCTCGCGTAAATTTATACAAAAAATTCTCGCAACGCGGTATTTTTGCTAGTTGTTGTTCCTGTTGTGTGCTTTAATACAGCACGGGCTGTTTGCTAGCTCCCCTCATAACTAATGAAGCAGGTGAAATTTACCTGCACGTGTGGCGCATTTAGTTGAGTGGAACAGCGCCACTTAATTCATGGCATGCTCAACTCTTTTATGACCCTGCTCATCAAGTCCTGTGTACTATGCGCTTTGTTGGAGAGTTTAATTTTACGTCCTGTGTCGCTAAAAATGTTAATTTTATTACAATTGTACGTATTCAATGAGAACTCATTGGCAAGGCAAACAATCACTATTCATTACGTTAATATTAAACCGGAAGGCATTTCGTGAAAAACTGTTTCTTCCTGTGTGCGCAACGTCTTAGAAAGAACTTTCGTTCGTTGTATCCAATATGCTATTTCACGATTACGATTAATTACGTATTCCGGCAATAGGTTCATTTGAACAATTTAGGAATATTACAGGATGTTGGGTGAATGTATCTCCAGTTGCGTCGACAAACCGGAACTCATGATTCACCTGTACCATGCTATAATTCAGCTACTTTGGTTCCTTATTACAAATAACAGATGCTCCTCTCAACCAAAGAACTTCAAAGGGAAACTCCCCATTGAACCCCTCAGATTTGGTGGTAAGATGGCCCAGTGTATAGTCCGTCAAAAAATGGTCACAGATCAAACGTGAAAACAGGAAAGAAGTGAACTGAACTGTGAAAAAAACGTAAAACAGAAACACTGAACAGTCTAAGCTTAACAAGTGCAGTTTCGAGCGCAGCTCAACAGCCGCGGCGTCGTGGTTTAATGGTCACGGTGGTGGACTGTAAACCGGACAAGCCGTGTTGAAAAACTCACTCAACCCATTTTTTTTCACAACATTATGAACTGTGTGTCCGGTCATCGAAATGTTTCTCATTCTGCAGTCTTGGCAGTTGTCATACTGTACATTGGTCATGTAAGAATACGTACCATAGTAAGTAAATGTCATGAATAGGGAGAGCAGGCGAGACACCACATAGACGTCTCACATAAATGAAAACAACAAATAAACGGGTGTGCACTACGTAAAAAACAAAGGAATTCAAGAGTCAAAAATTCAAAAACGAAACGCAACTTCTAAAACGTTAAGAACACATGTTTTGACAGAGCACAGAGAAACTGTTTGATTGTGAAACTGTTGCGATCTTTTGTTTCAGCTTCTGTGACAAACTGTTATATTTGCATTATTTCCATGGGAGTTAGCACATTCATACGAACACCCAAATCGGACAAGCAAGCGTATCTCACTCACGAGGCGTGTAAATTAATGTGCGTCGATAAGATATTCCTGTCGTATGACACACGTACTGTCACAAATGCCGTGTATGACACGCCAGACGTGTTTTACGGTGGACGATTCGGTTGGCTTGTTATCAAACGTGTGCGGTTGCCACTCGAAAGCCACTTCCTTTCGGCTGCTACTAGAGTAGTTGTACTAGAGGAACTGTCATCATAGGTCCATTCCTTACATATCGCTGTGGCAAACGGACCTTACACCACGACACAAATTTGAATACAGCGAACAGCGAAAAGGAGGAGAAAAAAAATGGCACGATGTAGATTTAAACACGGCTCAAAAATGGTTCAAATGGCTCTGAGCACTATGGGACTTAACATCTGAGGTCATCAGTCCCCTAGAACTTAGGACTACTTAAACTAACTAACCTAAGAACATCACACGCATCCATACCCGAGGCAGGATTCGAACATGCGACCGTAGCGGTCGCGCGGTTCCAGACTGAAACGCCTAGAACCGCTCGGCCGCACTGGCCGGCTAATCACGGCTCGCCCACGTTGCAATCGAAAACCGTGACCTCTTAACCACGACGACCAAGCCATTTTAGTGTACTCTATATTGCCCTTCTTGTTTTGGACCGTCTTTTTTTTCCCCTCCACGGTTCAGTACACCTTCTTCCTGTTTTCGTGCTTGATTTGTGTTCAGTTTTAGACGGGCTGTCCACTGGGTCATCTTACGACGACATCTCAAGGGGGTGCGTTGGGGAGTTTCCTGTGTTAGCGTTTAATGCTTGCAGGTATTAAACTTTATCGCATGCTATCAAAATACCCAACGTTTTATGACAAAAAGTTAAGAGAGATTCTGCTCAGCCACCTAAATAAAGTTAATCACGTTAGATCTGATCACATTACAACTGACGCGCTTCTAGTCAATAAATATCCATCTTCAGAAACAATCCAGCAAAATATCTCAACAAATTAAAGCACAGATCAGTTAATAAATAATAAATTTTTTATCAAATTTGTCTTCGTTTATTTCCCTTGGCAGTCAGTTTTCTTGTCTGTCACTAGCTCCGTTGTGACCACAAAGTATATTAAACTGTGCCGCATCCTAGGTCAGTAGCACTAGATATGGATGAAACTGAAACGCTCAAATAGCATAAATTGCGAGTATTTTGCCGTTGAAGTACTATGCAATAATTACTTCTCATTTTTGAGACAACTTGCGACTTTCATTTGTGCGTATTCGGCCGTTTACAGATGTTCTTAAGACTTTTTGGTGTGTCTGGACCTTTGGAATGCTTGACATTCGCATGATCAAGTGATGTATGTGTCTCATTAAGCGTCTGATCTTATCTCGGAAACTTGCGTCTGATCTTATCTCGGAAACTGCAGAGATTAAAAATGCAGTTGCTGCATCTTTTTCATCGATCTTTCTCCATCGACAGAGGTACTACGCATCTACGTAATAAACGTAACTTCTCTGTTAACTTCGCGCTTGGCTTCGCGGGTTTCGCCATTGTCGCACCAACACTTATTTCTCATCATTTGTTATTATTTATTGCTATATATTTGGCGCGACGAGTTTGCAGTACGGCAGTGCTTCAGAAAAGTATATGCTACGTCAGTGTTCATTGTCCGCAATGGTACATCCTCATTTTATGCAAATTTCTTCCGATGAAGCTAAATTTTCAACGAAGAGAACAGAATAAATTGGAGCTGGATTTGGATTAAAGCGTGAGTGAGGAACCGGTTTGAAATTCAGTTCAAACATCTTTGCCTTTGCGAACGCTGCGGTATGGGACGGAGGATTGCCCGTGTGAAAAGGCAGCTATTTGCGTTGCCAGTATTGGTTGTCTTTTATTCAGCTAGTGTTTATGCGATCCAGCGATGCATTACCAACTACCGAAACCATCTCTTTGCGTCTCGTTCAGGAAGGGCTGTGTGAGCAGGGGCGTTGTCATAATGGAGAGAAACCAGTCAGCTGACTGCCACAAATCAGGCACTTCCGCCGCACACTGTTGGGCATTCTTTCCAAAACTTTGAAGCCCGGGTAACTGTCTGACCGTGCGGAACAGGCTCTGAATGCACGACTCCCCTCACATCGAGAAAACAAATCAGCATTGTGTTAATCTTTGCTTTCACCTGACGAGCTGTCTTTGGGCGAGGCGAACTTGAAGACTTCCACTGGTTTGACAGTTACTCTGATTCAGAACCGTAAGCATATCACCAAATTTCGTCACCTGTGATAATTTTTGAAAAATGTTTGGATCATTTCGGAACTCTTCTTTTAAAGCACTGCACGCTTCCACGTATTGGTGTAAAACGCCTGGGCTTTTATAAGTTGGAGCATTTGCCTGAGCAAGCCTTCCGGTAGTATTTTTACTTATGCCATACTTCTGCAAAAATTCGAGTAAAAAAGTTTATCTATAATTACTTTAGTTAGGGATTTGTCATCTTCCGATTCCACGATTCCCAGAATCGCCGATTCTCTAGGAACTGACCAGTATAGGAATCGAACGATTCCAGAGTCTTGAACATTGATTCTTTGGAATTAAATCTTTTTTATGTTCGTGTTCTCTTTATCTTCACAGCAATGCAGTTACACGAATGTAGATAAACAAAGGAGCAGACTAAGAAACTACAGTTTGTCTCAAATGCCGCTTCATCTGACAATAAAGCTTTTTTTTTCCCCACTGAAGAAAGTTTAAGATTTATCAAGAAACACATGCATTCAGTAATAATTTTGCTATTAATAATCCTTCTTCAATAATATTCAGATATTTGACACGGATTAGAAAATGTGTTACTTGACAAAGTGATGACCCAAGACCGGCTTCTTACTACACAGCGGTGCGTGTGTGTGTGTGTGTGTGTGTGTGTGTGTGTGTGTGTGTGTGTGTGTGTGTGTGTGAGCGAGCGGAACTGAACTTGTTTAGTTCAGCTGTCAGCAGTCGTGGCACGAATTTGGCAGCCTCCTTCATTCCCAAATCTTCTGTCACATTTCGCTGCACTGAACTCCAAGTGACGCCCGATAGGTCCACAGATTCTTCAATGATCCGTCGTCGATCTCCGTTGACGACTGCACGAATGTTTTCAAAATTTTCATGCGTTAGGGCAGTGGAAGAACGACCAGAATGAAGTTTGTCATCAGTTGAAATTTCACCGGGAAAATCACTCGGACACCTGAGTTTTCCTCGTAGGATCGTCCTTGTACGCCGTTTTTAACATTTCATGAGTTCCTGCTCCAGTTTTTCCGAGCAAAGCGCAGAACTTCACTGCCGCGCGCTGTTCACGAAAATCAGCCATTGCAAAAGTGACAATCGCACAAAACAATTGTTAATATAAACTCGGCACTGACTTTATTCAGCGACGGCACTCGACTTACTGACTCTGGTATGTTCGGTCTATACGCTCCTAGCGAGAAAACGCGGAACTACAAAAGCTCTGCCCACCAAAAGATTATTCGGTTTCTTTCGGGTACCCCCACCGTACAAAATGGTGTCTCACGCTTTATATAACAGTGTCCGCACCAACGTGCGTTTGATCTGATGACTTCGTGTCACTATTCTGCCATCTGCCTCGGAGAGAATCCTCATGAAAAGAATGGAAAAACTTGAGGTGATGTCCTCACTAGTAGAGGACAAAAGATAAGGGAGTTGCTAGTTTCTGGTACTCGATGTAATGCGCTGAAGTATCGCATCGTCCGCATCTTTCCTCCCTTAGCATTGGTGATGCTCGACACGGAAAGGAAGGCGCCGGCGAGCATCGTTGTATCTCCTGGGGGGAACGGAACCAGGCGAGGGGAAGGGGCTCTGTGCCCTGCCGCATAAATCAGGGCGGTGCTTATTACAAAGCGCGGCCCCTGCCTCCAGACGTTTAAAATTAATCCTGCCTCCCCGCTAGCTCGCTCTCTGTCTGTCTGTCTCTCTCGGCCTCCGGAGGCAGCGCCAATTTTTGAGCAGTCCTTTGTTGTTACGGCAGCAGCGTAATAGCCGCTCTTCCAACACTCTACAGGTAGAGCGGCTGGTTCTTTCTGGCCAGCTGCTCGTCGTTCCGGAGGGGCGTCCTTTAGCGCAAGCAGTAACTACATCTAATTCTATACTATGCACATTCAGTAAGGTACACGGTAGAAATTATTTTTTATTCTGCCGTGCAGGCTGTCACAAAAAACACAGCCATAAATTCAGGAAAAATTCCCACACAAAGAAGAAGAAAATGTGTTGCTCGGACAAGGATTCCGAAACACGTGTCCAGCATAGAGGTCATTCTCTGGAACTCGTCGTAGTTAATTAATCTACATCTACATAGACACTCCAGAAGCTACCATACGGTGTGTGGCTGAGGGTACTCTGTGCCACCGGTAGTCATTTCCTTTCCTGTTCCACTCGCAAATACAGCGAGGGACAAACGATTGTCTATAAGCGTGCGTATGCGCACTAATTTCTCGTATCTTAACTTCGTGGTCCTTACGCGGTATGTACACTATGTGATCAAAAGTATCCGGACACCTCCCAAAAACGTAAGTTTTTCCTATTAGATGCATTGTGCTGCCACCTACTGCCAGGGACTCCATATCAGCGACCTCGGTAGCCATTAGACATCGTGAGAGAGCAGAATGGGCCGCTCCGCGGAACTCGCGGTTTCGAACGTAGTCAGGTGATTGGGTGTCACTTGTGTCATTCGTCTGTACGCGAGATTTCCCCACTCCTAAACATCCCTAAGTCTCCTGTGATAGTGGAGTGGAAACGTGAAGGGACACGTGCAGCACAAAAGCATACAGGCCGACCTCTTCTGTTGACTGACACAGACCGCCGACAGTCGAAGAGGGCCGTAATGTGTAATAGCCAGACATCTACCCAGACTATCCCACAGGAATTCCTAACTGCATCTGGATCCACCGCAAGTACTATCACAGTTAGGCGGGAGGTGATAAAACAAAGATTTTATGGTTGAGCGGCTTGGATTTCATGGTCGAGCGGCTGCTCATAAGCCACACATCACGCCGGTAAATGTCAAACGACGCCTCGCTTGGTGTAAGGAACTTAAACATTGGACGATTGAACAATGGAAAGACGTTGTGTGGAGTGACGAACCACGGTACACAATGTGGCGATCCGATGTCAGGGTGTGGGTATGGCGAATGCCCAATGAACGTGATCTACCAGCGTGTGTAGTGCCAACAGCAAAATTCGGAGGCAGTGGTGTTATGGTGTGATCGTGTTTCTCATGGAAGGGGCTTGTACCCCTTGTTGGTTTGCGTGGACTATCACAGCACTGGTCTACATGGATGTTTTAAGCACCTTCTTGCTTCCCGCTGTTGCAGAGTAGTTCGGGGATCGCGATTGCATCTTTCATCACGATCGAGCACCTGTTCATAATCCACGGCCTGTGACGGAGTGGTTACACGACAATAACATCCCTGTAATGCACTGGCCTGCTCAAGAGTCCTGACCTGAATCCTACAGAACACATTTTGGGTGTTTTGGAATTGCCGACTTCGTGCCAGGCCTCACCGACCGTCATCGATACCCCTCCTCAGTGCAACACTCCGTGAAGAATGGGTTGCCATTCCCCAAGAAACCTTTTAGCACCTGATTAAACGTATGCCTGAGGGAGTGGAAGCTGTCATCAAAGCTAAGGGTGGGCCAACACCGTATTGAATTCCAGCATTACCGACGGAGGGCGCCACGAACTTGTAAGTCATTTTCAGCCACAGGTCCGGATACTTTTGGTCACATTGTGTATGTTGGCGGCATTAGTGTACCTCGAACATAGCGACGTCTTCCTTCCAGGCATTCCCATTTGAATTCCCGACGCATGTCTGTAACATTTGCGTTCGGTTTCAGCTTACGGTAACAAATGTAGGAGCCCGCATTTGAATTGCGAAGATGTCTTCCTTTAATCCGACCTGATGGAGACTCCGAACACTCGAACGTTACTCACGAATAGGAAATTTTAGTCGATTTCTGTAATGGCCACGTTTTGTTGTGACAATTCTTGTGTAGATCGTTATATACATTCAAACCCTGATCGAATACTTCTATCTGAAGCGATAATCCAGCTTCATGTGCTAGTTCACCTGGCATTAATTTGTTTACTCTCGTTCTTCCTAATCGGTCGATATTAATATCCACATCATTGCATTCTTTTGTGCCAAAAGAAACACCATTGTCTATAATTGAAGTTCATTCATCACCAACTACTCACTTAGGGCTTTTAATCTGCCGTGCCCTTTTCCCAGTGATTTAACTAGTCATTTTTGGAGACTAGATGTTCAGGTTGAATTCCATTAGGAATAGCTGTGCTCAGTGACTGCGAAATGATTACAATCGGAGATGGAAACAACAAACAGTCGCATATCAATCTGTATTCTGTTGCAGATCTAGCTGTATTTCAGCTACAATGTAGCAATATTCAGTGCGTTTAATAGGAAGTCCTACAGATACAGAAATCTTTTAAATGAACATATTGTTAAAACAAACTGTTCCTAGGTCAATCTTGTGTGAACTGAGCTGTCCGTAGTTTATAGGCATTGTTGATGGCTACACTGTAGCTCAAATGTAGGTAGATGTGCAATGAAATATAGACACGCGACTGTTTGCTGTGTTCTTCCCCGATTATAATACCGTGGATATTGTTGGACTAAGTTTGCTTTCTCCGTTATCGTGTGCCACAAGTTCATGCAGGTGAAAATCACGTATAGCAGGAAACGGTAAGCTTGCTGGAGATAACGTATCACGGTTTGCTTTGGATGGATCTTGCATGTGTTCCATAGCGCTCAAATATGCTTCCACGTTTTCTGTTTTTGCTTTTACTGAACAGTAATGAACACCCCAGCGGGTATATGTCGAAAACGAGGAGATGAATAAGACTTAAATACACAATGAAATTTTCACTCTGCAGCAGTGTGTCCGCTGATACGAAACTTCCTGGCAGATTAAAATTTTTTGACCGAGATTCAAATTCGGGAACTTCTGTCTGTCGCGGACAAGTGTTCTGACAACAGTTTTAATCTACCAGGAATCCGCCCCTGGTATCTGAGTGGTCAGCGCGACGGCATGTCATACCTCACGGCCTGGGTCCGATTCCCAGCTGGGTCGGAGATTTTCTCCTCTCAGGGACTGGGTGTTGTGTTGTACTTATCATCATCATCATTTCATCCCCATCGACACGCAAGTCGCCGAAGTGGCGTCAATTCGAAAGACTTCCACCTGGCGAACGGTCTATCTGACGGGAGGCCCTAACCACACGGCATTTCCGTTTCTATCTGCAGGAAGTTTCAAATCAGTGCACAGTCCGATGCAAAGTGAAAATTTCGTTATGGACCCCCCCCCCCCCAGGCTGTGCCAATATCCTTTGTTCTAGGAGTATTGGACTCGCAAGTTCCGCAGGAGAACTTCTATAAAGTTTGAAAGGTAAGAGACGAGGTGCTGGTGGAAGTAAAGCTGTGAGGACGATAGTCGTGCTTGGGTAGTGTGGCGTGCGGGTATTGTGGTTTGATTGTGTGTTGAACAATTTTAGCAAGATTACAATAAAACTGGTTACGTATTATAAATGTAACATGAGATTTTGTTTAAACGCTGCTAATGATTGTTATTTTGCTAAAGAAATCTCCACGTGGGAACGTGTAGCAATGTTGTCTCTCAAGCAGTGTAAATGGCACTAAGTTGCAGATCGTTTATTGAATTTAACGCTACTGTTATTCGAGGTGGCAACACTTTTCTTAAAGCAAAATGAACAGTTTTTGTCACACAATACCGCACGCACATAACACTAATGTATTTTTCCTGTCAGAATATTTCATAAAAGTTACGAAATAACCAGGGTCCGTACATCAGCAGATAAGAATTTATATAACGTAAGGTGTTATTTGCACTATATTTAAAGATTATTCATAATCTAAGTCGAATTTACTTCCTCAAAGTGGGTTCTGTACCTTTACTATATGCATTAACATTTGAAAATATTTTTCGATGTTAATCTCTTATTAGTCAGCGTTTACCAATAAACCGCGCTGTAAATCAACAGCGCTAATGGCTGCACTCCTTCGTAGCTGAGCAGAAAACTTAACATTTATATAGGACTAGAATTACAATAAAATAAAAGTTTAACCAAAGAAAATCCATTTCAATCACATAGAAACTCTAATTTTCAGATATTAACAACGTAATACTGTTTTTTACAGATATCTGTGTTATGAGACATCAGGCACGTCCTATCATTACAACAGTTCGAACAAGAAAAAAGGATTATTCTAGAGGAATCAAAGATAACAAAATATGAAGATTTCCAATTTTTTTCCCATGAGTATTGTCTGAAATATTATTTTCACATAAAATTAAATTATGTCACTGACAATAATTATTTATTATAATTTTAGTATCGATGAAGTCCTTTTCTATTAATATCACGAGAATGTTGATAGTACAATTGCTCAATCGGTAGAGCACTTGCCCGCGAAAGACAAAGTACTGAGTTCAGGTGTCGGTCCGACACAGTTTTAATCTGCCAGGAAGTTTCAACTTCTATACAGTTTGAAATCGGGTGACGTTAGAGACAATACAAGATCCATGAACTTCAAAAAGATTTAAGAAAAGATTAACTCAGGGACTGATTGTAGCGTCTGGATTGAAAAGAAAAGGGTTCTCGAACTTCCATAGTGTTATTTTCTATATGGACATGTCTGTTGTTTGGCTTCTTTGGTCAGTTCCACTTTCATTGGGAGAAGTGTAAAAAATTATTCGGTAATGTTTAGCCTTTTATATAACTGAATAGTTTTTTTTTCTATCGTGTTCACAGAAAGTAAAAATAAATTCATTTTCCATTCCTTTTGAAAGAATAAGGTACTCTTTGACATACCAACATACTCGTCTAGTTTTAAACAATGGTCTTTCAATACTGCATTCGCCATCAATTGAACCAGTTCTAATAAATGTCCTCTGTTTTCCTATGTAACGTCTTCGCGATGACCTCTCAAAGCAAGGTTCTGCTGAGCTAAAACCGCCGTAATATCTAAAAGGCGATGTACAATGTTTTTCTATTTCTTGGTCTTATCATTAACTTACGCGCGTATTTTTAAACTGTATTTATAGCACACTTGTGTAGATGGGATAGGTATCAAAAATCGTTTCCTGCAAGAGTTTATGCTTCTGCCAGACAACTGGTTATCGTTCTACAGTTTTTAAGCTCAATGCAACGTTTTACAAAAAAATCTAAACACATCCGCAGACAGTTGCCATGACCTGATAATAGATGTATAGGTACCCATGTTCATATTTTGTATACGTATGCGGCCTCCAACTTTAAACTGCGTCTTACCTTCTGAACAGATTTTGCTCTTGTTTGGAATTAGATAAAAAATCATCTGGTCCAGGGAGGCCTCCAAATCTCGAGGCCCTAAGGATTTGGAGGTCCCTCAGGAAATCGAACTTTGGCAAATTGTTGGTGTTCTTATGGTGGGCGCTTCAGTAACCAAGGTAGTCAAAGTGTTAGGTTTTTCAATAGGCACCGTATGGAAGATTTGTACGGCATACAGGGAAAGCAGAAAAACATCATCTACGAAGCCACAACGCGCACCGAAGTGTGTGCTGAATCATCGTGACAGACGGTCTTTGAAGAGGATTGTGACGAAAAATAACAGAATAACAGAACAACAGCTACAAAGGTCACTGCGGTACTGAATGTCGCACTCGCGAACCCTGTCAGCACGGAAAAAAACAACACGAACTGAGCTCCATAAGTTGGGAATTGCAGAGCGACTGAGTGTTACGAATTTGATCACCTTACCTGGTGCACAGCGATGTTAGGCAGAGGTACAACACGGAGTTACGTTTGGTATTTCCTGTGTTCAAATCGCAGGCGTTATTGGTTGTCACCGAATTCTCCAAATAATTGCGGGCGCATTCCATAGTCTTTGCCTACCATATTCATTTGGGTTCACCTGGTATATTGCACAGTCACTAAAATATCATGGTATCGACAGGGTGAAAGAAATAGTTTCTTATCTTTGCAGTATTTGATGTCACAGACAAGAAAACATGAAAATTCCATTAATTTCCGGAATGTCTGTTGCAGATTAACAATGTGTGTAGTATTTTCGTGAATGAGTGAACAGCCAATAATCCTTAGTGTTTTCATATTAAATGGTCGCCCAGAACGCCTGGCAGCTCAGAACAGAATGAAATTACAAAATAGGACGCAGAGGCACGGCATGTTTTACGCAGTTCGGTACTTCATACGTCACGGTAAACAGTTACACAGAAGCCGCCGATGATGTCACCACCGCAAATGGTCATCGGCCCGCGTCCAACACAAGGCAGCATCTGGACAAGGAGAGACGTGTGCTGAAACAGCTACCCACGCGAGAGTTGAGCCAACTGTTCTTCCTGGTTAGCAACCACGTGCTATGTAGAACAACCGCGACAGTGTCATGCGAAGGGAAGTCCGTATATGGGTGGCTGTTTCCTGGAATTGCAGTGTCTTCTTCAGCTGGCGTATGGCAATGAACCTAGTGTGCAACTATATAAGGAAGGACTGGCTCAAGTACAAAGCTTACTTCAAGTCACTTTCGTAAAAATAAAATAAAATAAACTGGCGAGAATAGCTTCTCCGACAGTTTCTGTAAGACAGTGTAAGGAAACAAGCTGCATACAAGTGCTCTTCAGCAGTTGGTGGGACAATAGTAGCACAGAGTAGGGGTTGAGGGAAGCTCGCACATGAATCCTAGGACTAGCGTTCGTAACACACTTCTTCTAATAGGCAGTATAGATAGATCACTTTCTTCCTACACTTACTTAATATGCATCTCCGCACCAAACGACTCTAAAAAAAATTGTCAGTCGCACTTGTAAAAATATAAAAATTTATTATGGAAAATATGTTTCGCTTTTCTGTTAGTTCTAAGTGGGTCAGGTGAACCAACGTAGAGCTCAAGCCTTCCGTAGCCATATATTAGTTTTATTCGTTTTGGCCACCGTTTACATGTACGTTGGTGACCTTTGAGTCATCCTGTCATTTTTTTAATATTTGTGAAAAAAAACAGTGAACCTTCCACAAGCGCACCAAGTCATCAAATTCATATCGCAGAGGACGTCTCGCAGTAGTCACCTGAAGTGTCGAAAGGTACAATGGAAAACAAAATGCGCTATTTTAGGACAGTCGACGGAATTTGCTGCTTAGCTTCTCATTTATTTAACTGTCGCATGTTGCCCAGAAAAAGAATATCTTGATATCAAAAACAGATAAAAGCTTGTACTTAGTTGGCTGGACTACTGTTCGGGATTCGCAGCGCGCAGACCGATACAAACACAGCTGATGTGCACTTCTTTAAAGGGAGTGGGCAGTGCCTTCTGCGAATTATGTTGTTCTTGTTGTTGTGGTCTTCAGTCCAGAGACTGGTTTGAAGCAGCTCTCCATGCTACTCTATCCTGTGCAAGCTTCTTCATCGCCCAGTACCTAATGCAACCTACATCCTTCTGAATATGTTTAGTGCATTCATCTCTTGGTCTCCCTCTACGACTTTTACCCTCCACGATGCCCTCCAATACCAAATTGATGATCCCTTGACGCCTCAGAATATGCCCTACCAACCGATCCCTTCTTCTAGTCAAATTGTGCCACAAATTTCTCTTCTATCCAATTCTGTTCAATTTCTCCTCATTAGTTAAGTGGCCTACCCATCTAATCTTCAGATTCTTCTGTAGCACCACATTTCGAAAGCTTCTATTCTCTTCTTGTCTGAACTATTTATCGTCCACGTTTCACTTCCATACATGGCTACACTCCATACAAATACTTTCAGAAACGACTTCCTGACACTTCAATCTATACTCGATGTTAACAAATTTCTCTTCTTCAGAAACGTTTTCCTTGCCATTGCCAGTCTACATTTTATATCCTCTCTATTCCGACCATCATCAGTTATTTTGCTCCCCAAATAGCAAAACTCATTTACTACTTTAAGCGTCTCATTTCCTAATCTAATTCCCTCAGCATCACCCAATTTAATTCTACTACATTCCATTATCCTCGTCTTGCTTTTGTTTATGTTCATCTTATATCCTCGTTTCAAGACACTGTCCATTCCGTTCACCTGCTCTTCCAGGTCCTTTGCTGTCTTTAACAGAATTACAATGTCATCGGCGAACCTCAGAGTTTTCAGTTCTTCTCCATGGATTTTAATTCCTACTCCTGACTAACACATGGAAATGACTGGCAGGCGTGGTGTAAGACATTCGGAGGTCCGTTGGCACTCGGTCTTGTAGCAGTCTTAGTGAAGACCCTGTTTGTTTATGAATATCTAATAACACTTGAAGGTTCGGTCAGTAAGATGACACAGTGGAATCATAGTTAGAGGAGCAGGGCTCAAGTCGCTGTCCTGCTTCCCCCTCCCCTCATGATTTAAATGTATCGTTATTCATCTAAATCTCGTCAATAGAATGTACTGGGATGGTTTATTCGGAAAGGCTGCAACCAACTTCTTGTCTCATCCTTCTTCTGCTGTGCCTGTCATGTTCTCTCAGCCAACACAGCATGTAAATCTAATAGCACCTACTTTGTATTTACATTTTCAGATAAACTTGAGTCGGTAGTACTAATTGTTAACGGTTATTGCCCGTTCACAGTGGAAAGAGTAGTAGATATTGACTGGTAGAGGATTAGCCGTTCTTGTTGGGCCGTTTCAGTGCTGCGTCACAGCGACACACATTGCTATCACCACTCGAATGTTGCCTGTAGTGTAACCAAAATGCCAAGGGTTGTCGGTGTCTAATGGACAATATTTTGACGAGCGATCGTGTCGCCATCATAAAGTTGCAGCGTCTCCCCTCTTGATATGATTAGTAGTTCCTGCCATGACGCATAACTACGCCGGACACGCTAAAAGCGCAAGTTGTAGCTTGCGGAAGGCTGCCTCGTGGAGGACTACGACGAACACATCACGAAGGTAAATGCTAGAAGCTGCACCTTATTCTTTCCTAGATAATCAAGTATTTAAGCCTCTTCTAAAGCTGTTTCAATGTCCCCCTGTAAATCTCTTCTCCATAGGCCGCGGCTTGAGGAAAGTGTGAATTTTGGAGTGGCGCTCGCGATATTACCACAATGCTGCAATAAAGACTCGATCCGTGGGATGCCACCTCATTTACTAATTCAAACCAACATGAGGAAAATGCGTTTCCAGAATCACCCATAAACGAGAGCCAGTCTGGTCTCGTTAATCACAGTGACAATCGCGGATTCTAATTATAAGCATTCGAGCACATAATATTCACAAAACATTGCACCATGTCTGTTTCCATGTTTCTTCAGTTCTCATCGTTGCACTGTTCAGAATAAAATTTGGGTTACTTTCGTAAGCAAAATGTATCACTCATCATCTATGCGTGTTTACAATCGGGCTGTCTGTACGAGAATGGATACAAATGTTTCCCGAAGCAAAGTAACTCACTTTTAGTTAACACGAAATAGTCACTCGTATTGTACACGTGTTGCCTGTATGAAGGCTAGACTTAAAAAGATCCAGTACTGTCCTAGCTCATCCCTTCACTGCATGCCAGCCAGTGCAGGGCGCACTTTCATAATTGCTCGGTTAAGTCCACCAATCATATGTAGCATTAAATTAATTCTCTTTTTAATATTTGCAGGTCGATTTGTAATCATTAAACTGGCAGTTACGTAGACATTAGAGTGGTAAAGTATCCAGCAATCTCCGGTCGATTTCTTGATCGTGTAACATAATGCAACTTGGTGGTGCCAAACATGATACGGTATCGTGTGCTATCTGTGGTCGCATGAGGCCAATTCAGCCTATTGTCACAGCTCTCCCACACTCCCGGTGCATACGGCACGACCATCTGTCACTTGCGCAGCGGTTAACCTATCTTTCCTACCGGCTCGCTTAGCTACACCAGAGTTTTTTGGTATAATACGTAAATCATGAACCGCAACATGGCATAAGCATCCTATTAGCACACTTCCTTATGGATTGCGACGGGATAGATTACTGCCAGTAAGTACACGTATTGATTTTTTTTTGTTACAAAGTACTTGCGAGAAAGTGAAGGACCAGAAAATATAGTTTGTACGTCTAGATTTGCATTCCTCAAGCCACCGTCGGTACGTGGCAAAGGGTAGCGTAGATAGTACGCGGGAAGAAAGACAGTCGCCGTCTCTGTATATGAACCCGAAGTTTTCTAATTTAAGCCTCTGGATATTACATGAGATGCATGTTGAAGGAATTACTACGCTTCATGACTCTTTCTGGAACGCGCGCTCTCTGCCCGCAGTGCACGACTTCTTGAAGAGTCTCCTGCTGCATTTTGCTGAACATGTGAGTAGCACTTACACATTCGCTAAGCAAAATTGACGATTCGTTCATCTTTTCTATGCTGCTGTTCTACATTTTTCTATTAACTGATACGTTGTTATCACCCATCAACTCAGCTCCGACTCCTGGTGACATAGTGACAGAGGTTCTTGCACGAGTTCTTGGACGTTGGTTTGGTCCTCAGTTTTTCCAGTGTCATTCGGTGCCTTCTTTAAAGTCTTCTGTCCACCTCCTATTCGGTTTTCTTCTACGTCTTTGACCTGTTCTTCCGAACATTACAGATTTTTTTTCTAGTGAGTTTCCTGTTCTCATGATACGCCGAAAGTAACTTAATTCGCCTGCAGTATTTGGGCCGCCAAAGATGTATTTCGCTTTACTTTTTGCAGGGCCGTTTCATGTTTTAATTTTTAGCACATGAAATCTTTATGATTCGTCTTCAAATCTACATTTCAAAGGAACTGATTTTATTGCGATCCATTTTTTCACTGTCCAGGATTCTCATTCGTACGCAGCTATGGGGTAGATCTGTTTCTGGCATTTTTACGTTGCTGAGCAGTGTCATTTGCGTTTCCTTTCCCAACTTCATTAATTTAATTGTAGCGGTTTTTCGTAGTTGTTTTCATCTTCTTATTTCCACAGTGCTGCCGTAGACACTAAAATACATATTTTATCGACTTCCTCAATGATTTGTGTGTCTCTCACCACATCAGTCTTAATTCCAGTACTCAAAATGTTTGTTACCTTCGAATATGAACTTAAGCCAATCTTAACTTCCTCAGTTTCGGTTCGTATTTTTTCCACCACACTTCTTATGTCTTCGTTACTGCGTGATGTATGTGATGTGTGTATCTTGGTGTGCATTAAATGCACTTCCATCGCCCCCTCCCCCCTATTTGAATTACAGTTTCCATATGTGCTAGACTTGCAGTTCTCATTACGTAGAGATTTACTGTAATAAATTTTAATTTGGAAAATATCCAGAAAAAATCTTCATGGGGGAGGATTGGGAGGGGGGGGGGGGGACGGGCAGGTATAGCTCAGGTCCCAAAAACAACCTAATGGTTGTACTTTAGCACATCATTTCGGGGTTAATCGTAAAGTTGTAACAATCACCTCCAGAAAATAAAGTTATATAATTATTTTTTTATTGTTTTTTTGTTTTTCAGATACGTATTTGCAGCCGTGCCAAACATTAAAATCGCTGTGCCACAGTGCCCTAGCACGCCGCCTGGCGGAGACAAAGCGAAGTTGCGCTGTTTTGTTTCGGCTCTCCTAACGGTGTGCCACGGCACTTTTTAAAAACTTTAGCCGTTTGTTCACAAGCGCTCTTACGTCCACACACACACACACACACACACACACACACACACACACACCCTAAACAATACATATTAGACACTTATTCTTCCGATTGTCATCGCTTGTGTAGGGAAAATATATTGTTGCTGGCCGGTATCTAGACGTTTGGTGGTTTGCTGGGTGGAGCAGCTGGTCGGGCCGGGTCGGGTCGCCACGCACGGCACGGCACGGCACGTGGCGGTTGCAGAGGGCAGGACGGCGCTGCGCGGCCGCATGGCATTGACGTATGGTTCCGGCTCTCGCCCGTTTGTTTGCCGTGGCGCGGGCCGCCCCGGATGTACCACAAACTCCGCTGCGTCGTCGACATGTACGAACTGTCTACTCTCCGAGCTTTGTGGAACTAACAAACATTGGTGTTTTCAGAATCAGGAGCACACGAGGCATTGCAAAACTTAGGAATCGTCTAAAATGGCCTTTAACGGGTGGAACACACGACGAGATACGAACAATACTGTGTGTGCTTCGTGAACAACGAGTACAACTCAGATTCTTTAAAGACTCGACCTCCCGTATATAAAACAGCTTCAAACTTGCAAATGGTTTAATTTTAAATTTATCCATGTTATATCGATGTTGTTTGAGGTCTGCTACTGTATTATACGATTATGTGGAATAATTTATAATGCTGCAGTCACTTTTTACTTATATTTTGTTAGCACAATGAAATATTAGTAAAAAGTGACTGCAGCAGTATAAATTATTCCACATAATAAATGGTTCTATCAGGTTACCTTCCATTCAGAAGGTTGTTGCACGCAGCGACTGTTATATTGTCATGTAAATAATAGCCGGCCGGTGTGGCTGAGCGGTTCTAGGCGCTTCAGTCTGGAACCGCGCGACCGCTACGGTCGCAGGTTCGAATCCTGCCTCGGGCATGGATGTGTGTGATGTCCTTAGGTTAGTTAGGTTTAAGTAGTTCTAAGGGACTGATGACCTCAGATGTTAAGTCCCATAGTGCTCAGAGCCATTTGTAAAGAATAGATTTCAGCTATCAGTCGTCCTTCCTAAATTTTATTGGAAGATGTAGATTTCAGCTAGAAACTAGCCATTCTCAATGCACTATCATTTTTGATCAATGCATGTAATGCCTGTTGGGCGGGCTTCATCCACAGTTCAATTTACATGCATTCATCAAAAGTGATAGTGCATTGAGAATGGCTAGTTTCTAGCTGAAATCTAGAACTGCCAAAAAAATTTAAAAAGGACGACTGATAGCTGAAATTTATTATTTACTAGTCAAATGGTTTAATGTCTTCATCATCTGAGTTGAAGCTTGTAAGCAAGAAAAAGTTCAGGAAAGATTTGAAGTGATGATTCAACTTCGTTTGGAATTCGCGAAGTGCTGTCATTTTCAAATATTGTATGAATCGAGTTCAGGTATCTGCACGCCGTCAGTTACGGTGCCTCAAGGCACAGTTTCTAATTTTATTACTTACCTTACTGTTCGCTCCCTGGTAGCTGAGTGGTCAGCGAGACGGAATGTCATACCTAACGGCCCGGGTTCGATTCCCGGCTGGGTTGGGGATTTTCCCCACTGAGGGACTGGGTGTTGTGTTGTCCTCATCATCATTTCATCCCCATCGACACGAAATTCGCCGAAGTGGCGTCAACTCGAAAGACTTGCATCAGGCGGCTGGTCTACCCCGACGGGAGGCCCTAGCCACATGGGAAAAAAAACTTACCTTACTGTGTCACGCTGTAAATTATTACGTTAAATATTGGAAATAAAATTTTTGTTGGCACCGGAAGCCGTTATGTAGGCAATCTGCAAGTGTTACTTCGTTCAGGAATATCGACCTAGTAACATACGGGGGGTGTTCAGTACGAAATGCAACACTTTTTTTCTGAAAGCACGTTGGTTTTTTCATCACTCCAAAACACCATACTATTTCCGACTCTTTTTGGCTTCAAAGCCATATTTTTCAACATCATGTCCCTTACGCGGAGGGGCGTGTATGCCATCATGGTACCACCCTAATGGTCGGCTTCGGACCCAACGTCTTGCCGCATTAATAACCTACACACCGACCATGCACTCCCGCAGAGTGCATCCTTCATTGGGCCCAACAGTTGTAAGTCGGAATGTGCGAGATCCAGGTTGTACGGTGGATGACAAATAAGGATCCAGTGAAGTTTTCTGAGCTCCTCTCGGATGCGCATACTTCAGTGACGCCGTCAGTTGTCATGGAGAAAGATAAGCTAGTTCGCATTTTTGTGGCGACGAACACGCTGAAGTTCAAAAATGTTCAAATGTGTGTGAAATCTTATGGGATTTAACTGCTAAGGCCATCAGTCCCTAAGCTTACACACTACTTAACCTAATTTATCCTAAGGACAAAACACACACACACACACACACACACACACACACACACACACACACACACACACACACACACACACGCGCGCGCGCGCGCCCGAGGGAGGACTCGAACCTCCTCCGGGACCAGTCGCACAGTCCATGACTGCAGGGCCCAGACCGCTCGGCTAATCCCGCGCGGCTCTTCTCTTCACTGCCAGTTCTCCGTAGATATTCTGCAAGCACCTACGTATGTCTGCGATTCTCAGGTTTTCCGCCAGAAGAAATTCAGTGACAGCTCTGTGTTTGACACGCACCACCGTTACAGACACCATTCGCCGACCGTTGTGGCCGAGCGGTTCTAAACGCTCCAGTCCGGAACCACGCTGCTGCTACGGTCGCAGCCTCGAATCCTGCCTCGGGCTCAGAGCCATTTGAACCATTTTGAACAGGAACCATTTTGAAGGCTACGTATAGCGCTGCTACCTATCGAAATTTCATGGAACTACAGGGGCCGAAGCGGGAATATTCCGCGATGTTCACGGCAAATCCCACAGTCTTTCAACCGAAATTAGCCGAGAAAAAAAAAACTATTGCATTATTTACTGAACTCCCCTTTTAGACCCGCAATATGGTGTCCAGAGCGCTGCAACTCCAACTAACCATTGGAGATTACTACTCTTTTTTTTCCCTCCATCACACCATTCTCAAACGAGAACTTTCTACGACATAAATTTTAACTGTGCCGTTGCCATGCATGCCTCTGTGACCGACGTTTCACCTGCAGGTTTGACTGTGCATTCACAGAGACGAAAATAATTTCTGTGTTGCGAGTCTATGGCATACCGTCAGTAATCGCTAGTGTTCTGTGGATGTATTGCACGAGGCACTATTGATGTAGATCAGACCATTGTCCTTACTATTATTTTAAGTGTCATGCTCACCCTAACCGTCTTTCTGAGCATTTTAGTCCTCCAGTGTTCAATCCCTTCTAACTAGTTAAAACTTTGTATTGATTTTACCAATAAAAAGTGGCGTGTAAGACGTGTGTGCGCTGTTCCTATCAGTTTTGCTCGTGCATTATTAAGTTCTGTAATTAGAAGACTGATTCAGGTGTTGGAAGAGATTATTTACGTTAGTTCTTGATCCGTAAAACAGTCTACCGCGATGTTCAAAGTTGATGTGTCGAGAAAAATCATCGTCTCCACCTAACAAAATAAGGTAAGAAAATCAGTGTTAGTCATAGGCAGAAGCTAGGATTGGACACGTGTGCCTTTCTCAACGATCATTCCAGTATTCGTCTCAGTCGATTCCAAAGAAATTAAATTCTTGTGGCCGGACTGGGATGTAAACTCGGCTCCTCTGTAATGAGGGACAGCGTCTTAATTACTGCGCCACCTCCATTAGTCCGTGACACCATGATATCGTCCAGGAAAGAAGACAGCCATATACCCTTCAGATTCTACTAAGGGGAAAAAAGTTGCGCACGAAAATCACACTCGAAATTCCACGGAAAAAATATAATTTATTGGTTTCTGTCAAAATTCAGCAAATTTGTCACGTTCACCGCCGTTCAGCTGCCTTGTGGCTCAGCGGTTTCATTAAAAGCCTCGCCGTACACCGAACTGGGCACCTGTAGGTTCACTTAAGGGCAACACACCCCCAGAATACCGGAAACTGCCTAAATTTGGCCTCTCAAGGGACGTGAAAACATTCGTCGACGACAAGCTTGGCGACGCCACAGCGTGGAATTCCACGTCCCACTACAGTGAAATGAAGAATCTGCGGCTTCAGATTTTTTGCCTCGTGTAGAGAAACGTGGCCAGTGAGATGGATACAGCATCGGGTTTATGTCACAAGCAGAACTTTGGAGACGACGTATTGCATCAAAGTCATATGGATTTGAACTGCGTGTTTAGGGTTCTTACATAATAGCGAACGTGGTACGAATATAAACTGTTTCGAAGCAGCAGCGTAGTAAGTTTATGTCGAAAACGCGTGGTTTTAAGTACGAGTTGTTATAATGAAATGACAGGAAACTACATATCGGTTGTTGCAGGTTTCTCGTATTGGGCACCTTTTGTGCTATAACTTGCGTGCTATGAAAGTGCAACGCATAAGTGCTACTGCACAATGATGTAACAAAAGAGCGTTGTCTTGGTACAATCTGTCATACTAAAATTATCAGATAATGAAATTTGTAGTGACCACCTTTAGACGTTTTCAGAAACTTTATACCATCTACTAAAGACTGTCAAGTTGAAACCGTAGCGTAGTTAATAACGTTGTAAACTGCAAGGTGAAAGGTAGCAGGTTCTCATCTAGCTACTGTACTTCATAAATTATTTTACCTTTTGTTCTCTGTAAACATTCTGGGTCTTGCTTGCTTATTTAAAAGATCTACTATCTGCAGTAGTCGATGTTGTTATAAATTACGTGTTTGCTGCAATTCTTATTGCATGGGCCAAAGACGGCAATGTTTCCTCTATTGCCAAAAAAATCTTAAGGTGACTGCCAGTCTGTCAGAAAGTAAACAGAAATTAGACATTCGAAATTTTTGCTGTTATACAACTTCATGTAACTGATACAGTATATACCTGTTTAGTCTTTATGGATTATATACCTGTATAGTCTTTATGGATCGCCTCATGTTTGTAACTACCAGGTAAATTTATTTTTCAGTGATCTTCCTCCAACGAATCTCCATCTTGAATCCTATGTGAAGTACTACGTTACTTCGGACAGATGGTAGTCAAGACAACATTGAGAATCTGAATGTTATGCGTGCGCTATCTGACATTAGACTTGAACTATTGAACCGAAAATGTGATGGTGACTCAGAGTTAACAAATAGTTTCTCTTAGCATGTATCTCGGATCGTTGTGCAGCATACGGTTATGGACAATTCCTCTGTCAGCAATTCTAGGAATCCAGAATCTTCCTCGCTATTTTGGTGACTCTTCTTAGACGATCGCTAACGCGATTAACCATCTGTTTTGCGCGCGTCCACTTTCGTAAGCAAACTGTGTCATTAGCGCGCCAGACGCAGCCAACATAACCGCTGGACAGCGCTGCAGTGGCAACTAACGAAGAGGACTAAGTTCTGTTCCGTTTCAGAGCGTGTAGCAACCACGGGAAATCAGGTTCTAATGCTGGTGGACTTCCCGCACTGGAAAATAACATGGGTGATCACTCCAGATCACCATCTGCTTCAGAACACTACCTCTACATCTACATCTACATCTACATGGACTATCGACAATGCCCCTATTTCACGAGTTACCAGAATGCTCCTTGAAATTATTTTAGTTAACGCCTTCCACCTAGCCACAACAGGGAGCAGTGCTTAGGCCTTTCCGTTTATTTTCTGCACCTGGTTATAGCGCCTTTCTAAGGGGTCTGTATGCTTTCAACGTTTCTCTGAAACGTATGTTAGAAAACACCGGCCGTCATGTAAAAATTACTCGCTGTCTATTTGCCTCGTTGGCTTCGACCACCACCCACTCAGGATGATTAGGGGGGAACATTTGCCCATCACCGTCAGGCTAAATGCACTGAAGAGCCAACTGTCTTCGTGTTCTATAGTTTTGACGTGGGTGCGTACAACCCCAGTTTTTTTGCGCCCTAAAACAAGAGACAGACAGACAGACAGACAAACTGAAGAGGCAAATAATTGCTACACCTGTCTAGTATCGTGTAGGGCCCCCGCGAGCAAGCATAAGTCCCGCAACACGACATGACTTGGACGTACTGTTGGAGGGAAGTGACACCATAATCTTGCATGGCTGTCCATAAATCGGTAAGAGTACAAGGGGATGGATATCTCTTCTGAACAGCACTTTGCAAGGCATCCCAAATATGCTCAATAATGTTCATGTACGGCGTGTTTGGTGCCCAGTGAAGTGTTTAAACTCGGAAGAGTGTTCCTGGAGCCACTCTGTAGCAATTCTAGACGTGTGGGGTGTCGCATTGTCCTGTTGGAATTGCCGAAGTCCATCGGAATGCGGAATGGACGTGAATGGATGCAGGTGATCAGAGAGGATGCTTACGTACGTGTCACCTGTCAAGAGTCGTATGTAGACGTACCAGGGGTCCCATATCACTCCGACTGCATACGCCCTTCACCATTACAGAGCCTCCACCAGCTTGAACAGTCCCCTGCTGACATGCAGGGTCCATGGATTCATGAGGTTGTCTCCATACCTGTACACGTCCATCCGCTCGATACAGCTTGAAACGAGACTCGTCCAATCATGCAACATGTTTCCAGTCATCAACAGTCCAGTGTCGGTGTTGACGGGCACAGGCCCAGGCGTAAAGTTTTGTGTCGTGCAGTCATAAAGGGTAGACTAGTGGACCTTCGTTGAATGGTTCGCACGCTGACACTTGTTGATGGCCCAGCATTGAAATCTGCAGCAATTTTCGGAAGGGTTGCATTGTGTCGCGTCGAGCGATTCTCTTCAGTCGTCGTTTGTCCCATTTTTGCAGGATCTTTTTCCGGCCACAGCGATGTCGGAGATAGATGTTTTCCGGATACTTGATATTTACGATACACTCGTGAAACGGTCGTACGGGAAAACCCTAACTTCATCGCTGTCTCGGAGATGCTGTGTCCCATCGCTCGTGCGCTGACAATAACACCACGTTCAAACTCACTTAAATCTTGATACCATTCCATAGCAGCAGCAGCAGCAGCAGCCTATCTAACAACTGCGCCAGACACTTGTCTCATATATGCGTTGCCGACCGCAGCGCCGGATTCTGCCTGTTTATATACCTTTGTAGTATTTGAATACGCATGTCTATACCAGTTTGTTTGGCGCTCCAGTGTATAACGAAGAGTGTCCTTTAATGTGTAAAAGATTCCTTCGACTGCACCCGGTAACTGGCCCTTGCAAGCACCATTAGGATCAGGACTACTGAACATGCACGTGCCGGGAATAACATGTTACATGTACTAGATTTCAGTGAGTGGTTTATGTTCATCATTTTAATTACATCATGGCTCACAGCAGACGGTTGGTTCAGCAGGCTTATTATTTTTGGTATTTAGTTGAATCTGTTCAACGAGGTCTGTGATTTGTGTCTATCCAAAACGCTGTGGAGTGCCTGATGCGCAGCTGGTTCGCTGTGATTTTAATATTCATTGGCCTCGCGGCTAAGAATCACAATGGACAAATTGTATTGTGGTACCTGACCGTGTAAGCGACTGCTATTTTCGTGGCGTAAGTGACGCCACGCAGATGGCGGTCCTCTAAATTAGCCACCGCGTCCAGTAATCATCTACATCTACGGTATACTCCTCATTCCACCTTACGTTGTGTGGCGGCGGGTATATAGCGCACTAGTCACTTCCTCCTCTTCTTGTTCCAGTTGTGTTTGCATTGCGGCAACAACGATTGATGGTAAAAGCCTCCGTTTGGACTCGGATATCTCTAATTTTTTCGCCTTGGACTTTTCGCGAGGTATATATTGAAGACGGAAATACACTCCTGGAAATGGAAAAAAAGAACACATTGACACCGATGTGTCAGACCCACCATACTTACTCCGGACACTGCGAGAGGGCTGTACAAGCAATGATCACACGCACGGCACAGCGGACACACCAGGAACCGCGGTGTTGGCCGTCGAATGGCGCTAGCTGCGCAGCATTTGTGCACCGCCGCCGTCAGTGTAAGCCAGTTTGCCGTGGCATACGGAGCTCCATCGCAGTCTTTAACACTGGTAGCATGCCGCGACAGCGTGGACGTGAACCGTATGTGCAGTTGACGGACTTTGAGCGAGGGCGTATAGTGGGCATGCGGGAGGCCGGGTGGACGTACCGCCGAATTGCTCAACACGTGGGGCGTGAGGTCTCCACAGTACATCGATGTTGTCGCCAGTGGTCGGCGGAAGGTGCACGTGCCCGTCGACCTGGGACCGGACCGCAGCGACGCACGGATGCACGCCAAGACCGTAGGATCCTACGCAGTGCCGTAGGGGACCGCACCGCCACTTCCCAGCAAATTAGGGACACTGTTGCTCCTGGGGTATCGGCGAGGACCATTCGCAACCGTCTCCATGAAGCTGGGCTACGGTCCCGCACACCGTTAGGCCGTCTTCCGCTCACGCCCCAACATCGTGCAGCCCGCCTCCAGTGGTGTCGCGACAGGCGTGAATGGAGGGACGAATGGAGACGTGTCGTCTTCAGCGATGAGAGTCGCTTCTGCCTTGGTGCCAATGATGGTCGTATGCGTGTTTGGCGCCGTGCAGGTGAGCGCCACAATCAGGACTGCATACGACCGAGGCACACAGGGCCAACACCCGGCATCATGGTGTGAGGAGCGATCTCCTACACTGGCCGTACACCACTGGTGATCGTCGAGGGGACACTGAATAGTGCACGGTACATCCAAACCGTCATCGAACCCATCGTTCTACCATTCCTAGACCGGCAAGGGAACTTGCTGTTCCAACAGGACAATGCACGTCCGCATGTATCCCGTGCCACCCAACGAGCTCTAGAAGGTGTAAGTCAACTACCCTGGCCAGCAAGATCTCCGGATCTGTCCCCCATTGAGCATGTTTGGGACTGGATGAAGCGTCGTCTCACGCGGTCTGCACGTCCAGCACGAACGCTGGTCCAACTGAGGCGCCAGGTGGAAATGGCATGGCAAGCCGTTCCACAGGACTACATCCAGCATCTCTACGATCGTCTCCATGGGAGAATAGCAGCCTGCATTGCTGCGAAAGGTGGATATACACTGTACTAGTGCCGACATTGTGCATGCTCTGTTGCCTGTGTCTATGTGCCTGTGGTTCTGTCAGTGTGATCATGTGATGTATCTGACCCCAGGAATGTGTCAATAAAGTTTCCCCTTCCTGGGACAATGAATTCATGGTGTTCTTATTTCAATTTCCAGGAGTGTATATTAGTTGACGCTTCTAGGAATGTACGCTCTTGGAACAGTGGACCATATAGTGATGCAGAACGCTTCTTGCAGTGTTTGTCAGCGGAGTTGGCCGAGGGTCTTCCTGACGCTTTCGCGTTACTAAATGAACCTATAACGAATCGTGCTTTCCTTTTGTGTGTCTTAACTAGTCTCAGGACTGAAGACAACAACAACAACAACAACAACAACAACAACTATTTCCTCTTTCAATTCTGTCTAGTACCAGTCCCAGTCCCAGACTGATGAACAGTATTCAAGTATTGGTCGAACGAGTTTTTTGCAAGCTACTCCTAGATATTTTATGGAAGGAACGGCCTCCAGTGACCGTTCTGCAATCGTGTAATTTTACAATAAAGGGTCTTTCTCTGTATACCAGGTGCGACAATAAAGTAATGAGACTGATGTGAAAAAATTGTTGCCTACCGTTTTAGTCAAGTTTAGTGTTGTCTCGTTCAAAGCAGTTCCTTTCTGATTGCACGAACTTTTTCCAGCGCTTCTGCCATTGATGGTAACAATTCTGGAACTAATCTTCTGTAATATTCTCCAAGACCCTCGTCACAGCTTTTTGGACATCTTGTTTGAAAATGGTGACCCTGGACGCCGTTTTGACTCTTGGTAATAGAAAAAAGTCGCACGGAGCGATATCTGGTGGATAAGGTGGTTGTGGTAGTACTGAAATTTGTTTTGAGGTTAAAAATTGCTGTACTGACAGAACAGTATGGGATGACGCATTTCTCACACCAAGATCTTCAGTTATTATTAGACGAACCGTTTCTCGATTGATGTTCAGTTCTTCTGCAATCATTTTCACGGAACATCTTCCATCAGATCGTACGAATTCACGCACCCTGCCCAAGTTGACATCCGTCCTTCAGGTTGATGGTCGTCCACTGCAGTCTTCATCTTCAACATTTCAACATCCGTTCTGCCTTCACTAAACATTTTATGCCGACGAAAAACGTGAGCTCTTGACTTAACCTCCTCTCCAAAAGCCTTCTGAAGCTTGCCGCAAGTTGTCGTCGCGTTTTCACCCAATTTAACGCAGAAAGAAATGCCATACCGTTGCGCAATATTATGCAGTTCCATTTCCGTGACGAGAGACACAAATACGTGTTCACTTATTACAGCACAACTCACGACTGAGCTGTTGTATCGATGTGCCGCTTGGACTAGAAGCAGCTTACAGACCAAGGTCAAAGATATTGTGCCTACGCAAGCCTGCACGGTTGCCACATCTTACAAAGAAAATGAATCTCATTACTGTATTGTCGTACCTCGTATATTCGCAGTCCTTACTTTTTTTTTGTATTGAGGGTCAGATGTCAGTTTATCGAATCCGAAACCAGAATCGTTCGTGGAAGCTAACATCAACACTGGAAGAAGTTATATCACTTAACTAACACACAAAACACAGACAGACTTGTTGGACACTGTTATTTGTACGCAGTACTCAACATTCCAGAATCACACAGTGAAAATTTGGTTAACAGTATAGGCCAAATTCTTTCAGAACCCGTGCGCTGGCCAAACTCTTTCAGAACCGGCACGTATTAAAAATAGAAATGCTCGGTCACCACACGTTGTGATCACCTGTCAGAAGCCTGAAGAACGACCTTTTGCAGCGCGGACATGCGGGAAGAGTGTCAGTGATTTCTGTAACGTACTTTTACGGGTCCGCCGGCCGCGGTGGTCTAGCGGTTCTAGGCGCTCAGTCCGGAACCGGGGGACTGCTACTGTTGCAGGTTTGAATCCTGCCTCGGGCATGGATGTGTGTGATGTCCTTAGGTTAGTTAGGTTTAATTAGTTCTAAGTTCTAGGCGACTGGTGACCTCAGAAGTTACGTCGCATAGTGCTCAGAGCCATTTGAACCATTTTCATTTTACGGGTCCACTGGGCCTTCCAGAATGACGAGGGAATCCAGGGAATGCCACGCAAACATTCCCTAGACTTCAACGCTTCCTCTTCCAGCCTGGGCCATTCCGACAATCGTTGCAGAGCCGCATACGCAGACAGCCATCTGTCCGATGGAACGCAAAACGTGATTCATATGAAAAGGTCACCTGTCTTTACTCAATGGACGCCCAGTTGCATTTTTGGCGTGCATGTTCCAACCTCCGCCGCTGATGAACACCAATCAGCACGGGTGCACGAACTGTCGTCGAGGGGACACTGTTGGTAGCCCGTTGGTTCACCTGGGCAGTCAGCCACGCAATAGTTGCCCGTCTATTGGCCCGTCCACATCTTCTCAGGCGTCTTTCCCCTCTGTCATCTACGGCCCGTGGTGCATCACGTTTACCTCAGTACCGGTTTTTGAATAGCGCCTTTTGATCATGCACGGTATTCTTTAACCGCGTCGACATTGGAGTAGTTTACAAACTTAGCCGTTTCGGAAATGCCTCTACCGCCCGAAAGCCAATGACTATGCTCTTTTTGACTCACATAAATCCGCTTTACAACAACAGCAGCACTGTTTCCTGCGTCCCCCCGATACGCTTTACACAACCTCCACTGTTAGTGCTGCTATCTGCCGTCTGTGACTAATTATTGTACGTTGACGTCGAACGTAGGTCGTGGTCACATTGTGACTGGACCATGAACATGCAGGGACGGGGAACTGAACGTGGAATCCGTGCATAGCCATCCAGCGATTCCAACTTTGAACCATAGAGACGCACAGCCTTTTGAAATAAACAACTCCGATGTAATGGGTACCTTATGAATAGCTAATCGGTTTTTGTTGCCGTAATTAAAATGCCGGATTTATTGACGTAGCTGATGTGTTTGCTACAATGATACGATCGGTCAGAGTAACCACAATGTAGCGTCAGTAAAGTTTTCTTCACCGCGGTCGACATTTCCTTTCATTTCCCTTGGCGGTGCGTTCGCTGCGGTGAAGGACAAATGTTGTGTGCACGTTCCTTGGCCTGGACGCCGGGTTTTCCTTGCCTGAGACGAGGCTGCAGCGGTCATCGAGTCGGCGCCCGGCGGCCATCGGCAGCCTTTGATCTGTGGCGGCCGCACAGCTGCGGCTGACGTCTATTGGACTGCCCGAAAATGAAGGCGGCTCGCTCCACCGTACCGCCTCTCCGTCCGATTTTTAAATTTCAGCTGGCAAACCACGACGCCTTTTGCCAACAGCTCTTTGCCGAGTCTTAACAGCAAGTCGCAAAGCTCCTTACTTTTATCATACATTGCGACAGCGGCTAATAAGCTACGGCGTTTAGTATCAAATCCGATGAATACGAATAGTACAGTTTATATCAATTTGTCACACGTTTTATGCAGAGGGGAGCGTATGGATGCAACAAATTGCAGCAGTAACAAAAATAACCACGTTTGTCATTCTTCAAGTTTCCTAACTGTCCTGAGAGTTGTGACACGTCTCAACAAAGGACTGTTTGGTTAACATTTGATACCGCACATTTATACAATGAACATTAATAATTTTTTCTTTTGCAGAATTATTTAAGGAATGTGGGAGAAGTGTTTTAAAATGTTTCACTTATGTATTTTTAAATAATTTTTTGTCACCTTGCATATCTGCGAAACTGCGTGTACATGGTAAAATTCATCAATAGCCAAACATAAATGTAAACAAATATAAACCTCATAACACTAAACAAAACATATAAAAAGACAACAAATAAAAATGCTGATAGCTTTCAATAATGTGTTCCCACAGGACAAATTATTGCACTTCAGTGGAATGTGGAATGAACAGAAGCGGTATTTACCTTTATTCAAGCACAATTTCACTTTACGTTTCTCACATGTCATACAGCCTTTGCAGGTGACAAGTTTACAAAGGTTCAAATGTCTCTAAGCACCATGGGACTTAACATCTGAGGTCATCAGTCCCCTAGAACTTAGAACTACTTATACCTAACTAACCTAAGGACATCACACACATCCATGCCCGAGGCAGGATTCGAACCTGCGACCGTAGCAGCAGCGCGGTTCCGAACTGAAGCGCCTAGAACCGCTCGGCCACAGCGGCCGGCGACAAGTTTAAATGTTGTACTGCACTTGCTCCAAATTGGTGAGTACTTAATTCCTAGCAGAATTATGTGCTCACTACAAAGTTGCAAGAACCGTAGATACTTGAACACGAAAATAATGTATGATTTTGCATCTTCTCATTCATAACATCAAATTATCGCCATAAATTGAAAGCATCATGCGCCAGAATAGCGCAAGTACATACAAGGAAGCCTGTCATGATTGCGACTGTCATGATTGCGACTGTCATGATTGCGACTGTCATGATTGCGACTGTCATGATTGCGACTGTCATGATTGCGACTGTCATGATTGCGACTGTCATGATTGCGACTGTCATGATTGCGACTGTCATGATTGCGACTGTCATGATTGCGACTGTCATGATTGCGACTGTCATGATTGCGACTGTCATGATTGCGACTGTCATGATTGCGACTGTCATGATTGCGACTGTCATGATTGCGACTGTCATGATTGCGACTGTCATGATTGCGACTGTCATGATTGCGACTGTCATGATTGCGACTGTCATGATTGCGACTGTCATGATTGCGACTGTCATGATTGCGACTGTCATGATTGCGACTGTCATGATTGCGACTGTCATGATTGCGACTGTCATGATTGCGACTGTCATGATTGCGACTGTCATGATTGCGACTGTCATGATTGCGAAGTCGAAAATAGCGCAGTCTGGTGGCCAGTTCCTTTTTCCCGTGTACAGCCACATCAATTCAGATAAGCAAAGCAAGCGACAGTGCCAGATTGTGACAGCAGAAAAAATCATATTCAATTTCTTTCTTGCACATGTGCAAATACTTTGTTGTAGTAAATGTTAATGTTGCCAAGGTTGTTTCAAGTACGCTGCAGAAGTTTAGCTGGGAAGCTCTTGCGCATTGTGCATGCAGTCGCGATCCCTCCCTATGCGATTTCCATATTTTTGGCGCCCTGAAGGAAGAAGTTCGTGGCCACCAATTTTCTTCGGACGAAGACGTGCTCGCCCGCGCACAATCATGGTTACGTAGGCAACCGCTAACATTTTCCCGTAAAGGCACTGACCGTCGTGTCTCGCAGTGAGATAAATGTATTAACTACTACGGCGATTACTTTTGAAGTAATAAGCAGTTTACTTGCTTTCTTTTCCATCTGTGTCGTTCACCTTTGACGCCTTCTACAGTCAGTTCCACTAGAAAGTGGACGCAGTTGTCTGTGCAACTATCGAGATAGAGGTGAACAATGATCCACGTAAATCGATTAGACGGGCTCCGGGATGGTTTTTGATCGGTTATTTCTCCCTCCCGTGTTTGAATGAGCTGTTGTTGGTCTCCAGCTGTCTACGTCTTATAAGGTGTTGCACCATACTAACGAAACATATAATTGTGGTACTGCCGTTTTCTCCATGATTATGAGGACAAGAAGGCAGATGTTATGTATTGTTAGGGACATCTTGTGGCTATCGTTTTAGAATTAATAAAGACAGATATGATGATTGCTATCAAGTTTTGAAGAATTTCAGAATTAAATCTGTATGTAAGTGAATTTTGTCCCTGTGTATGTTGGGGCTTGTGGAAATACGTAGCTAGGCCTACAGCGTAGAAGTGAACGTCTGCCTTCCTTCATGTAGCTCCTCGGCGCTGAGGCGCTGCGCCTCTTGGGCCGGAAGTGGCGGGGTGTGTGTGTGTGTGTGTGTGTGTGTGTGTGTGTGTGTGTGTGTGTACACGTACGCATAGACTTCTGTCGACGGCATGTCCGTCGCGGCTGCGCTGAGCTGACCCGGTCTGAAGACACTTTCTCGTCTCTTCGTCTCTTTACATCCTGCGGCGCGAGGAACACTGTTTGGCTCATTCTGGTAGGACTGCGGCGAACTGGCCACCTAAACCTGTGTTTGTGTTTCGTTGCTACATCCTTTTGGTAAGCGTAGTCAGTACGAGAGTAAAATGGAAACAGAAAAAAGTGAGGGATCATTATAAATGAGCTCGAAATTACCCGCTACAACGAAATCGTGTCCTCTGTGCTTCGAATACGCGTGTGGGTCAAAGATAAAACAAGCTGTGCCTTACACCCATAAAACGAGGTTCTGGCAGATAACAAATTGTTCTGTAACCCTTCCGACAATCTGTTCAGGATATATGTTGCTCTGCTCTCGTGTGCTGATCACTTGCAGACTTCACCATCAGTTTTATGTTGCGAAAATTTTAATTTTATATTCGCGTTTTAAAAGTTATCGGCTTCATACATGCATGACCTTCAGTTCCGACAATCGGAGCGTAGGTATGTTTACATCGAGAACGCCACTCCTGAGCCTCCCAGCTTTACTTTGATCGCTTCCTGTGAAGATCTCGTGCAAAATAACGCGACCCAGGAGCAGAAGCACCTTCAGATCGTGAGCGCTGACCGATTTCCCTCACCACCACCACCACCATCACCACCACCCACGCAGCTCCACCCCACCCCACCCCACACCCCGGTGTTCCCAAGGGGCGCCCGTCTCACTCGACTGTCATCTGCCGACGTGCGCGCTTCTGCCTTTCTCACTCCTCTCTCTTCATTACACAGCGTGGTGCCAGTAAATATCTCATGAAAATGCCTTCATCGAGTTGTAGCTAGCTCCTACAATCCCTCGTTGTGGACAGTTGGAGGCTTTCTTTTCTGAGGAAGGATTGTAGGAAGCACTAACGAAGCACTAAGAAATACTTCGTCACTAAAAACCTTTTCGTAGAAATAATCAGTACCAACTGTGCCATTCACTAATTAGTTTGTGGTTTAGTAAAGCACATAGAGAAACCCATCTTTGGTCATTTTAAAAATAAGTTTTGAAAGAAAATTCTTTTTAATTTTAAACTCCAGTTAGGCTAATGTTGACGATTTTGGGAGAATACTCTGTTGGTAACTGATAGCAATCAGGCGTAACGTTCTCAGAAACACTGGGAACCACAGGGGAAATTGTACGTATACAGAGGAGGTCAGCACGAATGGTCGCAGGTTTGTTTGATTCATGGGAAAGTAACAGAGATATTGAAGGAACTGAAGTGGAAGACTCTTTGAAGACAGACGTAAACTATCCTGAGAAAGCCTATTAACAAAGTTTCGAGAGCTGGCTTTAAATTATGACTAGGAATATACTACAATCATCTATGTATCGCTCACATAGGGATCGTGAATGTAAGATCAGAATAATTACTGCACATATTGTCTTTTTACTTCTCTCTTTTTCCACTATGCCCCCCTCCCCCACCTGCATCCCACTTGTCCCCTGCCCTCCGTCAAACCTGCAGCACTTGACTGTCCGCCTAACCTACTATCCCTTCTCCTCCCCGGACCAGCCACCACCTTACCCCCACCCAGTCACCACTCCCATCATGCACTGGTGCTACTGCTTGCAGTGTGGTTTCAGTTGCGTAAAACTGCAGTCGTGTGTGTGAGTTGCGTTTGCGTGTCTTTATTTGTGTGTGTGTGTGTGTGTGTGTGTGTGTGTGTGTGTGTGTGTGTGTGTGTGTTGTAACATTATGTGATTGCCTTACCATTTTAAATCATTCACTAATCGAGCAGTCGCTCGGCAACAGCTACAGTTAGCAAATAATGTTGCGAGAATGTAAAAGGTGCACGACCTGTGACGTAATTTGTTTATTGTCGAAGCGCCGTCGGAGATGCAGTGAGTTATTGACTTTGAAAACTGCGGCGCGAAAAACGGACAGAAGAAGAACACTTTTACATATTTTTTTTATGTACGAGATATTCTCGATGAACAGTTACTCATTCTTCTCTTGTCTCTTGTAACTTGTGTCGGACGCGCATGCCTTGCCGCCGCATTATTATCGTTAAAATAATAATATTTTAGTGTGAAGTAAAAGTGCAATACTAAAAGTGCAGTACTGCATAGCAGTAAATTTATTGTGCGACGTGTATGTGAAAACGTCAAAGGAATTATTTTCATTACGAGAAGAGAAGTGCCAGTCAAAACGGCATCCATGTTAAATCCTTCATTGTAGTGTAAGTTTGTCTATTAATTGCATAAATTTAGAGTTAAATGGAACTAGTGTATGGACTATTTATTTAATATGGAATCTATGTCTCACTCCTTCATGAAGTTATTTAATTTTCTTTGTGTTTCTCTCAAATGGAGAGTTCACAGTCACGAATTCTTTCGTCGAAATCGGACGGAAGTTGTATGCGGCGAAATATTTTCTCCGCGCCATATTCTACTGGTAAATGCATGATAAACTACGGTCCCTTAGGAAATTCATGTTGAGCTATCCAAAAATAATTATAATTTGAATAAGCATTTACTCTCCTTTGCAATGCAACTTCCGACTGATCAGACGATCCAACAAGAAACAGCCGCACACGGTCGGCGTTCGCAAATATATTTCCACCGCTGATTATAGCTATGTGTTACAGCACAAAAGTAAACATATTGTTATAATTCGCGACTACGAACGGGGACATTTATAACTGTATGTTTCTGTATACACATTACGTAAACATATCGTTATAGTGTGTGTGTGTGTGTGTGTGTGTGTGTGTGTGTGTGTGTGTGTGTGTGTTTCATTCTTCACGCACTCCATAAGTGAATGGAACAGGAATAAACCCTAATAACTGGTACAACGGGACGTAGCCTCTCCCATGCTCTTCATGCTGTTTTGCAGAGTATAGACGTAGATGTGCAAATGTGGATGCTTGCTTGATTAGGGAAGCTACTGAGAGGAATTAACACGGTTACATTCAGATGACCGAAGTTAAGCGCTGTCGCTCTGAGCTACACTTGGATGGGTGACCATTGACCATGCGGTCTGCCGAGCGCTGTTGGCAAGCGGGGTGCACACAGCCCTTGTGAGGCAAACTGAGGAGCTGCTTGACTGAGAAGTAGCGGCAGCGGTCGCGTAAACTGAGGCATGACCGGAAGAGCGGCGTGCCGACCACATGATCCTCCATATCCGCATCCAGTGACGCCTCTGGACTGATGATGACACGGCGGCCGGTCGGTACCGTTGGGCCTTGCAAGGCCTGTTATGACGGAGTTAAGTATAGTTTTTACTGAGAGAAATAAAGGGAAAATTGCTGTCTGATGGAAAATCTGTCTGGCCGTGACACCACCTTCAAAGTTATTGTGAACTGACCATTAGACGAAATGCTCCTCTGAATGACGTTACGGCTGTGTCTATGGGGCCACTTAATTTCGTAAGTGGTCCGCATATGGCCACCCCATTCATGGACTATAACCAGAAGAAGCAGATTCTTGTTGTAGTTACCGAAAAGTAATAGAAAGTGATCAGAGATGTCATCATAAGTATTCCCTTCTTGAGGATTTAATGGATGAAATAAAACCAGTTTCTAAAGACCCGAGGGATCCATTTTTGCTGAGTAAATATGCTTGTGGATGAACTCGGAACCTACATGAAAATTTTAAACGTTGCAACTGGAAAAAGAGTACCAATGATCGTGTTTGTAGGACTGAATACATTGAAGGTTGGTATATCAGATGCAGCGATATGTTTCAATTATTCTTCAGGAATGTTCTGAGGCACAATTTATTATGGCGCATATCTTCGTTCGCAGTTTCCCTTAAGTTGTATTTTGAAGAATTTAGATACACATACCTCCTTAACTTTACAAAGCATTGCATTGTAACTTGTAACTGCCTGTACCTATGTAGTAGAATGAAGCTATGCTACATTTTCAACAAAATTATAGCGGAATAGAAGTTTTAACCAGGAAAAACCTGCAAAAATTAAACATTTTTTTCTGGGTAATATACGTAATGTTCGGCATTAAACAGTCTCAGCAATAATATCATGCATACATGGCAAAAGCTTGGTCTCCTTCAGATATGTATTGTGGGAATAAATCATACCTGAATATGGGAAAATAAATTAGAAAATCTTGTGCATGAGTTCTTTTTGTTACTGCTTTTATAAACATCAGTGTATAAACTGTCCAAAAGGATGGACACAGAAAGTATTCTGCATTAACTGTGATAAAATAGAAAACTATATGCAGTATACAAAAGAAAAAGTGCATGAAAGAAACATTTTTAGGTTTTCACATAATAGGGAGGCGAAGTAGTACCTAGTGCCCTTATTCATCCTAGTAAATTCGTTTCCGTGCAGATTTGAGCATGATGATTTTTTTGTACTATCAATTCACTTCGAACGATGCGATTATCGGCCGGAGTTGTTACTAGCCAGTTGGCGGTGGAGACTGAACTGTTGGCGGTGAACAGAACCCACTCCACTGGTCGCATCTCGGAATCCTTCCCGAAAGTAGTCCGCTAGCTACTTGCTTGTAGTTATAAACTTCGGCGTTCTCAGAAGTTTAACCCTGTCTCGCTGGTCAATGCGAGGCCGGCGACCCTTATTAAGACTGATTGTACACGTGTAGCGCTGCAAAGAATTAACACAGGGCCATCAGTAAACGTTTGAGATTAATCTGCGCGGAAGTATGGTGCGTAGTTTCTCACGTGCGCCGCGCAGCGGCTAGAGTGCGTGGAATGTGGACGACGACGAGTCTGATTTTGCGCGACGCTGCGGAAGCTCCGACCAACGGTGGAAAGGGACGTTCCAAACAGTTGTCTTTCCTCCAGTTTACCTACTAAATGGTAGTTTCCAAAGAGTTTGTGCTGCGGAGCCTCATTGTACAAACGATAAAAAAGGTTGCACGGTATGTGTAGTTGGCGGTATGACTCATCCCCGCCAGAAGGCGCCCTTGCTGGCGACGCTCCGTCTCCACTGTCTGCCGGCGTTTGGCTTGCGCCTTGCGGACCCTGGCGGCTATAGCGGGGTGGTCGCCGGAGCGAGCTAATCGCGGCTCCTACGTCACACCGCGCCCTGACGCGCATTTCGCAGCTCGTTGGGGGCGCCACCGGAGCGGCAAGCGCCGGCAAAACAGCCGAGGAGGAGGCCCCGCTGCCGGAACGCCACGTGTGGCGGCTGTACCAGCAGTCCGCCCCGTCGCTTCCCAAATAATGGGCGTACGGGAAGAAAACTGCATAGTTCCAACAAGAAAGAACACTGCACCACTATTTGCTTAAGAAAGAACGCGCTACACACACACACACACACACACACACACACACACACACCACATTACGTATACTATCCGATCAAAAGTATTCCCCGCCGTCCCCCCTCCCCCCCACACCCCCTCCATTCCCATGTGATAAGGAATTGTACGAGTAGATGTCTACGAGCTCTACAGCTCACACAATAACTGTGTGCAGATAGTTAAAGAGTTGGGGTACAGTAGTTGGGCAGCTCCTCATAAGCCACACATTTCAATAGTGAGTGCCAATCGACGGCTGAGGTGTCGTAAATAGCGACGCCAGTAGGTATTGGAAGACGGAGTGATGAGTCGCACAGTACCCCGTGGCAACCCGATGGGAGGGTTTGCCGTATGCCGGGAGAAAGTTATTTCCCACCGTGTGTAGTGCCAACTGTGAAGGATGGAGGAGGTGGCTCTATGTTATGGGCGTGTTTTTTCTTTTTTCTTTTTTTCATGCTCAGGGCATCGTTCCCTTATTGCGCTTGAGAAAACACTAAATTCGGAAGGATATGAACACATTTTGCAGCATTGTGAACTGCGTAGAGTAGCGGATCACTTCGGGGACTGTTGATATCAGCATGACAGTGCACCCTGCCATGATACAGCATCTTTTAGTCAGTAGTTTGTCGTCAATAACCTACCTGAATTGGACTGGTCTGCCCAGAAGCCTGACTTGAACCCAATGGAACAGGTCTGGAACGTCGATTTCGCTTCACACCCCAGTGTCCAATATCAGTACCTTCTCTGGTTTTGGCTCTTGAGAAAGAAAGGAGTGTCATTCCTCCACAGACATTGAGACCTTTTTGAAAGTGTCCCCAGCAGAGTCCAAGTCGTCATAAAGACGAAGGGTGGATACACTCCATATTAATGTCCATCAGCAGGCCGCCGGATGTTTTTCATCAGATTGTGTAATTTACATTCCACAAATTACTTTCACAGTGTGTTCCTAGGTCAAAACAGTATATTGTATATTGGAATACTTACATATTAAAAGCTGTGTAATCAGTGGATATGTGTATGTTCCATTGTGCACTGCTTCACACAGAGGTGTCCGCTGCTCATGGTCTAGTGGTTAACGTTGCTGCCTCCATATCACGGGGTCCTGGGTTCGATTCCCGGCCGGATCGGGAATTACCTCCGCCCGGAGACCGGGCGTTGGTCCTCATCATTTCATCCACATTCCAGAAAATGGCGAGACTGGATAGTGTAAAGATGGGGAATTTTACGGGCGCTGATAACCACGTCATTGAGCGCCCCACAAACCAAAATAATAATAACAATAATCACCACACACAGATCTGTGAGTCTCTGTCATCTTTGACATTTAGCAGAGCGTCTCAAGACTTTTGATGCGAAAGGCTTCCAACACTTCCGCGCAATTCTTCATTAGTCTGATACCGACGTTGAGTCGCTTGCGATTTGATTATCACGTATGAGTTGTCTGACATGGTATGGTGTGGGTTTCATGATGGCCATATGAGTGGGGCTGCAAATCTTGCTGAGCCGCGACCAATCCAGAGGCCTCGAAATCATTTGTCAGGGAACTGACGCACCCGAATAGCAAACTGTGCAGGAACTACGACCTGCTGTGGCCCGCACACAATGCACGGTACCCTCTTCCTAGAGCTGCGATATTAACCACGTCCACGACGTGTCCAAATAAGAATTTACGTTCGCATGCACTAAAGCATATGGTCCGAAGATATACCGCCATGACATCCCTCCTGGCCTGTAGTATAACAACTCTTCACACATAATGGGGATTGTCCGTAGACTAGAAAACCATATTTATCTTGTGTAAACTGTGAGACAATTCATTCACGACATAGGTCTATATTGCTTCGCTATGAAATCGTATTAATACTGTTGTGCATTGTTTCCCGCCGTACTTGAAGCTGTTCTTTTCCGAATGTAGTTTATTGGAGACTACTAATTGATTGAAAGACGGTGGCACACGTTCCCTCTTGAGTTTTCTTACGTACACTGTCCAGCTTGTCTTTGACACAGCCTGGAAAAAAAGCACATTTCTATCAAGCATGGTTGCTTCACGAGGTGGGGCCTTGCCAAATCCATGTCTAAACGCAAATGCTCTCGTTATCTCTTAACATTTCCCCTCCCCGTCTGTTAGAACTCAAACGCGCACGCGCGTTTGCATCAATGATCGCTCTCCAAAATGCAACCATGTCCGCTCACATCAACCATGGATACATAAACGAAACAGTCCTGCATTAATCAAACCAGTACAGTTTTGGCACTAATGGATTTCGTCAATTTCAAAGCAGGGTTACCAATAAAAGAAGTTATTATTTTGCCAATTGCGCATAGTCTAGTAACGACGGCGAGGTAGCGGTGTCACTTGTTTACCGGTGTCTCTCTATTGAACTGTGATACCCTCAACACACGAGAAATTGTTTTGTGCGTCCCAGTACTCATAACAGTGATTTGCAGCTTGAACTCCATCCTAGTTTCGAGAAAGAATGTGAACAGTTCACGAAAAGTTGCAGTGCACTGACAAAAAGACAGTACTTCACATGAAACTTTACACACTGAAGTTGATGGCGACAATGAGAGTGACTGTACTCATTCGGGCCCTGCAATTCTGTCCGATGTGGAGGATTATTTTCCAGTCACTTAGTTTCTTAGGATGAATTCGCCATCTGTCAGGAACGGGCAACTAAACTGGCATATTTGGAACACCGACTGTTTGATGTGGCTATGATGCTTGTGAAGCTTATAGACTCCCTTTTTTATTATTACTATTATCGTAGTTGTTTAAAGTTCCGGAAACGTACGTTCCTAGAAGAATCGACTAGTATATTCCTTCCTCGTTCGTGTATCTCGCGAAAAGACCATGATTTTTTTCCCGTGCACTATGTCAACTGGAACAGGGGAGTGGGGGGTGACAGTGATACAAAAAATACCCTGTGCCATACACCAGAAGGCGGCTTTTGGATTGTAGATGTAGTTATCTTATTTTGGCGACCGTACCTTAGTCGCTTTCTAAACATTTATGTTTCATTTTTTCCGAGTTACTGTGATTCTGAACAGGTCAGAGCAACTACAGATCCGAACATCATATCTTGCTCGCGTCAGTGCCTCGAAGGCAAAAAGAAAAGTGTCAGTGTAGTATAGTGTGTCCGCAGCTTTATGGGAAGCGAGCGTTCTGGCGGAGCGTCTCCCCTATGTACCTGTTCGCTTCCGCAACGCACCGCCAGGCTTTCTACTTCAGGTGCGACACGGAGTGCCCTTGAGCCCTCAACAGGCCCGCTACAAAGCCGAGGGCTTTCTTCCGGCGACGACGCTGCTCTTCCCGGTAAGCAGCCTCCCAGGAGGAATAAAGGTGACGACGAGCTGTTAACACTGTGTGTGCGATATCGATGGATGGGAAAGGTCACAAACAAAATGTCACCATCGGCGTGTTTTGTTGTAGGACGGCGGAACTGCTGCTATTCTCGTTCTACAGAGACGTTGCAGCTAATAATATCGGTAACGCTTTTAGATAGTTGAGCGGCGACCTTGTAGATTTACGTGAAATGGTTCAAATGGCTCTGAGCACTATGGGACTTAACATCTATGGTCATCAGTCCCCTAGAACTTAGAACTACTTAAACCTAACTAACCTAAGGACAGCACACAACACCCAGTCATCACGAGCAGAGAAAATCCCTGACCCCGCCGGGAATCGAACCCGCGAACCCGGGAGATTTACGTGAAGACACACTGCAGAACACCACGAGGTGCGGAACATCATTAACTTGTACAGTGTTGATAACTGATTTAATACTTTATTATTTTTCGTATGGTTAGCTATGATTGTTTTGGTGTGAGTGATTGTAATGAAAGGGTGCAATAAATTACGTAGTATCTCATCTGCCGTTGGCGATGGAGAGAGAGAGAGAGAGAGAGAGAGAGAGAGAGAGAGAGAGAGAGAGAGAGAGAGAGAGAGAGAGCGCAGGTTATTGGGACATAGAATACTCTTGTAGAAGCCGGCCGGAGTGGCCGGAGCGGTTCTAGGCGCCACAGTCTGGAACCGCGCGACCGCGCGCAAGTTCGAATCCTGCCTCGGGCATGGATGTGTGTGATGTCCTTAGGTTAGTTACATTTAAGTAGTTCTAAGTTCTAGGGGACTGATGACCTCAGCAGTTAAGTTCCATAGTGCTCAGTGCCATTTGAACTCCTGTAGAATAGTACCAAGGAGGATGCTGAGCGTAAATCCGCATCTACACCAACAATGTTACACTCGCAAGATCTCGTGACGTGGGAGACTGTGCGGAGTTTTGGAGTTTAATCTTGTGATCACATCTACTTCGTCAGCTCTCCTTCTTTTGTTGCCGTATACTGGCGATAATACTCCTCTACCGCCGATAAGGTTCGAACCGCCTGACACGGCAGGACGATCGCCCTTCAGCTACTTCGTGTACGAAAAATGGTATTTTTATTTTACTAGCGAACCCGACAATGGATAAATTAGTATGGCAATTGGATATAATTCCCTAACTCTCTCTCCCCCTCCCCCATCTGTCTCCCCCTACCCCATCTGTATCCCCCTACCCCATCTGTATCCCCCTACCCCATCTGTATCCCTCTCCCCCATCCCTGCTCCCTTCTATGTCGATTTCCTCTACCCCTCTCTGTGCCTAGACTCGTCTGCAGTGTCTGGCCTTGAGCCTTGCTTGTAAACGAAACCTTGGCTGGGAATGAAAATAGTTTAAAATGAGTGAGGACATCGATTGGGATCATTAGTATACGAGGTACAAGAGATAAATTCAACTGCTAGATCTGTGAGGACAGTAGTTTCAGCGACAGTATTTTGCATAGTTTTAATCTGTAGATCGGTAGGATTACAAAGTTTCGAACGATCCAGGTTCCGTCGTAGTATTCTAATTATAAGCCATAAGTACACATTTCCGATATTCTGTAAAACAGGAAAAAACAGAACATTGTTATGTATACAATTTTTGTTTGGTAGTATACATAAGCAGAAAGAATATACATCTCAGAAACAATTTGTCTAGTGGTTTACATGTTGCCGTATAGTAGTTGAAACTAGCTGCAAGAATAAAAACGAAACTTCACAATTTTACAGCATAGCAGTTCCTTTCTCACTGTCACCTTTGCATTGCCCCCCTGCGGGTCCGGGGATTAGAATAGGCCCGAGGTATTCCTGCCTGTCGTAAGAGGCGACTAAAAGGAGTCCATCCCCCTCACGGGGGTAGTTAGCGCCTGCGTCCGGAGACGGACGGTTCCACGACCTATAATTGTGGTCTTTTTGGTTTTTCACTTCTCGTTTCTTCCTTCCTTTTGTTGGTTCCTTTCTTTGCTCTTCTCCACCTCACTGTCTTCCTTACTCTTTCCCTTGACTTCTCCTTGCCTTCTCATTGCCTTTTTCTCATTGCCTTCTTCTCATTGCCTTCTCATTGCCTTCTTCTCCTTGCCTTCTCATTGCCTTCTTCTCCTTGCCTTCTCTGGTCTCCGCCTCGGCGTTTGAGACAGTCTGTCCTCTTTTTCCCTCTCTCTCTTCTTTTTCCTCTTCTTCCTTCCTCCCTGTGCGTGCCTGAAGGCCGACCCACGCGTTCGCACGCGTAGCCGGTGACGGGGTAACGCGTAAGTCCCCGCCCTGGGTAGACATGTAAGGCACGCGCGTACCCCCTGGTAAAGGCCAGGCCCGGGGAGGGGTGATTGCCTGAGCTGACCATGCCGATTGGTCCCTCCGTCTGTTTCTCGGGAGGTGTGACCTGAGGTGTAAACATTCACCTAAGGCGGGAGTGCCCTCTCAGAGGGTCCCCACAAGGAAGGAGCGCGCCATCGGAGACGCTGGCAATCATGGGGGATTCCTCCGCAATGGATTCTACTCCATCTCTCTCGACTTCTGCCCAAAAACGGAAACGTGACCAGCCACCAGTGACAAAAGTCCTACCGCCTGCCCCACAGTTCCTCGTCGTTTCTCGATCTGAGGACGGAAAGGATTTTTCCTCTGTCAACCCTTTCGTTATCCAGAAGGGTGTAGATGCCATAGCCGGATCTGTCAAATCTTGTACCAGGTTGCGTAATGGTACCTTATTACTAGAAACTGAGAGTGCCTTTCAGGCACAAAAACTGCTTCAGGCCACACTCCTGTACACGTTCCCTGTCCGGGTGGAGGCCCACCGAACTTTGAATTCGTCTCGTGGTGTAGTCTATACTAGCTCCCTCGACGGATTGACTGACGAGGAGATTCAATCTTTCCTCGCTGAGCAGGGCGTGACGGCTGTCCATAGGGTCATGAAAAAGGTCAACAATGACCTTGTACCGACCCAGACACTTTTCTTGACCTTCGATAGTGTTAAGCTGCCATCGCGCATCAAGGCGGGCTACGTGGTTATTTCTGTTCGCCCCTATGTCCCGACACCTACGCGCTGCTACCAGTGTCAGCGTTTCAATCACACTCGACAGTCTTGTTCCAATGCGGCTAAATGTGTCACTTGTGGCAGGGATGCCCATGAGGGTGACTGTCCACCTCCGTCTCCTCGTTGTGTGAACTGTCAGGGTGACCATGCCGCATCCTCCCGCGACTGTCCTGTCTATAAGGAAGAACGCTGTATCCAAGAAATTCGGGTCAAAGAGAAAGTGTCTACCTCGGCTGCTCGTAAGCTATTGGCTAGTAGGAAGCCCGCGCTGCTCCCAGCGGGGAAATACAGTACAGTCCTCGCCTCTCCTCGGACTACCATGGAGGTAGCAACCCAGACATGCGATCTGACCTTCAGCACCACGGTCGTCCGTTCGGCCAGTGCTAAGACACCCATCACCCCACAGACACCAGCCCCTTCATCAGCTTCTACTAAGACGAAGACCCCGAAGTCAGATGCACGGGCCTTCAAGAAGGAACCATCCCGTGCAGACTTCCTACGTACCTCGACCTCCCAGCCTTCGACCGGTACTTCCACCAAACGGCCTTCCAAGAAGGCTCACAGGAAGCACAGTTCTCCTTCTCCGCCACGGCGCATTTCTTCTCCTGCGCCACCCAGCGGTTGCCGCCCCAGGCCGTCATCCGTTTCGCCTGGCCGCACCGCTGGTAGCCGTACATCTGGCCGTTCACCGGCGGAGGAAGCTCCCCCTCCCGGCCATCCTCCCGAGATGGCCGATGAACCTATAGACCCAATGGACGATGATAGTCCGCCTACTGATAGCGGCGGCAGTGGTCGCTCGAAGCCAGGCCCTCAGCGGCCTTCGAGGTGACCCCTTCTTTCATCTTCCTTTTCTTACGATGGCACTTATTCACTGGAATATTCGCAGCATTCGCTCCAACCGAGAGGACTTGAAGTTGCTGCTCCGCTTGCACCGTCCGCTCGTCGTAGCCCTCCAGGAAACGAAGCTCCGCCCATGCGATCAAATTGCCTTGGCACACTACACCTCTGTGCGTTTTGACCTACCCCCTGTGGTAGGTATCCCAGCTCATGGAGGGGTTATGTTGCTGGTCCGGGATGATATTTACTACGATCCCATCACGTTGCACACCGGCCTGCAGGCAGTTGCCATCCGCATTACTCTCCCCACTTTTACGTTTTCCTTTTGTACCGTTTACACTCCATCGTCATCTGCCGTTACCAGGGCAGACATGATGCAACTTATTGCTCAGCTACCTGCACCATTTTTGTTAACTGGAGACTTCAATGCCCACCATCCCCTTTGGGGCTCTCCAGCATCCTGCCCGCGAGGCTCCTTGCTAGCAGACCTCTTCAACCAGCTCAATCTTGTCTGCCTCAATACTGGCGCCCCTACTTTTCTTTCGGACACATCTCACACCTATTCCCATTTAGACCTCTCTATATGTACTCCCCAACTTGCACGCCGGTTTGAGTGGTATGCACTTTCTGATACATATTCGAGCGACCACTTCCCGTGTGTTACCCATCTCCTGCAGCATACCCCCTCTCCGTGCTCCTCTAGTTGGACCATTTCCAAGGCAGACTGGGGGCTCTTCTCTTCCAGGGCGACCTTTCAGGATCAAACCTTCACAAGCTGCGATCGTCAGGTCGCACACCTCACGGAAGTCATTCTCGCTGCTGCTGAATATTCCATCCCTCACCCTACTTCTTCTCCACGTCGCGTACCTGTCCCCTGGTGGACCGCAGCATGTAGAGACGCTTTACGTGTTCGTCGACGTGCTTTACGCACATTTAAACGCCACCCTACAGTGGTGAATTGTATCAATTATAAACGATTACGTGCTCAGTGTCGTCGTATTATTAAAGAAAGCAAGAAAGCCAGCTGGGTTGCTTTCACAAGCACCTTCAACAGTTTTACTCCTTCTGTTGTCTGGGGTAGCCTGCGCCGGCTATCTGGCACTAAGGTCCACTCACCAGTTTCTGGCTTGACGGTCGCGAATGACGTCCTTGTGGCCCCTGAGGCTGCCTCCAATGCCTTCGGCCGCTTTTTCGCAGAGGTTTCGAGCTCCGCTCATTACCACCCTGCCTTCCTCCCCCGCAAACAGGCAGAGGAGGCTAGGCCACCTAACTTCCGCTCCTCTAATTGTGAAAGTTATAATGCCCCATTCACCATGCGGGAACTCGAAATCGCACTTGGCCGATCACGGTCCTCCGCTCCAGGGCCTGATTCTATTCATATTCAGATGCTGAAGAACCTTTCTCCTGCGGGTAAAGGTTTTCTTCTTCGTACATACAATCGCATCTGGATTGAGGGACATGTTCCCGCATGCTGGCGCGAGTTTATTGTTGTCCCGATTCCTAAGCCGGGGAAGGACAAGCACTTGCCTTCCAGTTATCGACCTATCTCGCTTACCAGCTGTGTCTGTAAAGTGATGGAGCGAATGGTTAACTCTCGATTGGTTTGGCTGCTCGAGTCTCGACGCCTACTTACCAATGTACAATGTGGATTTCGTAGGCGCCGCTCTGCTGTTGACCATCTGGTTACCTTGTCGACCTTCATTATGAATAACTTCTTGCGGAAGCGCCCGACCGCGGCTGTGTTCTTTGATTTGGAGAAGGCTTACGACACCTGTTGGAGGGCGGGCATTCTCCGCACCATGCATACATGGGGCCTTCGCGGTCGCCTCCCTCTTTTTATTCGTTCCTTTTTAATGGATCGACAGTTCAGGGTGCGTGTGGGTTCTGTCCTATCCGACACCTTTCGGCAGGAGAATGGGGTGCCACAGGGCTCAGTTTTGAGCGTCGCTCTCTTCGCCATCGCGATCAATCCAATAATGGATTGCCTCCCAGCTGATGTTGAAACGTCCCCTTTGAACAATTTTACATGTGAAACGTCCACTTAGAACAATTATACAAGCCTGTGCTTAACCTGACACACAATATTATTTAGCGCAACGCAATCTGACTTTCAATAACCCCTACAAAACAATGGCCCTGACTAACTTTAACCTATACCTTTTACAAATCACTTACCTCACAAAAATCTTCGCTACTCAAGCTACTGCAAAACAGCGAGCGCCACTACTGCCAGCTAAATAAAAGATTCAAACCACTGAAGGTACTAACTACTGATAGGGATAGTTAGCAAATGAAAGATATTAATAGAGAACAAACAATGTATTTACCTTGATATTCATAATTGACATTCAGTCTTACAGATTATCAAAACTCCGCCATCTCTCTCCCCACGTCCACCACTGCTGGCGGCTCACCTCCAACTGCCCAGCGCTACGCGCTGTTCGCATCCAGCTATAGCAGTTCATGACAATAATGGCAGACAACAATGCAAACTAGCCACATACTGCACACAGCACAGCCAGTGATTTTCATACAGAGTGCTATGTAACGTTGCCAATAAAAAACATAAACAGCAAACTTACATAAAGAAAGCCTAAACAGCCTACTTACATAGCCCCCATGCTCCCCACAAAAAATTTTACAAAATGTTTTTGGCCGGTGGCCAATAATGATTTGATAAAATTTTTCATAATTACACTAACAAAGATATCCAATGCACACACTTATTGATACAATGTTGGTCAAAAGCTAAAATTTTCTCACAGTCCATAAAGACAGTCCAGATTGTTCATCATAATAGTAATTACAGGTGTTTGTTCACAAAGTCTCATTAGTAAAAAAAAATTGCACACAGAAGTAGTGGATTTCCATGCAGTCTTGAAGAAGTAGTGTTGTCCTTACAACGGAAAGACAGTGCTGACTCTTGACATGCTGACAGGTAATGGGCCACAACAGAGCAAATCCACAGCAGAGTCATTCGACGTTTTGAAGAAGATTGGTAGGTAGGTCATCACAGAGCAGACCCACTGTAGTCCTGGTAGAGAGTATGGTATTGGTGGGCCACCAGAGGAGCAGACCCACTGTTGTCCTTGTAGAGATGGCCAGCAGCCATCTGTTGCGACTGTGCAGGTGCACAATCACCATTGAAGAGTCTTGCGGATAATAGAGCAAGTCCATAACCACCACTTGTGCACTCACAAAGTTTTTGGAATTGTCCTTAGAACCAGCAATGCTGTTATCCAGTCCCTTGCTGAATTATTAACACACGTGCAAACACTAACAGTCCCTACTTCTCACATATTGTCCATATACTATGACCAACAGAAATGTGTGCAGTGAAATGAATGCTTACAAGTTACTTAATTTGAGTAACTGGTGTCAATTACAATTATATAACATAAGAATACAATTACAAAGATACAAAATACATCATTAAAAACATAACAATACAGATAATATTTGTAGTGCAGGCTTTACAAAACAATAGAAATAAACATATACATCAGTGTTACAGGAATTATGACATGAGTACAAAAATAAAAGATCAGAATCACTTTTGAAACATCAACTTTACACATGAGCATTAAAACAAAACAGAATAAATAATGTCTAAGCATATTTACAAGGTAAATAACATATTATTAGAAAAAGTCTACAACATAGCTCTCATCAGCTAAACACATAAAGACAGGAAAAACACAAATACACAAGGGTACCCAAACACATAGTGGGATAACACAAAAGGAAAGGACAGGGTTTGTTTTCAGTGTAACATTTGGTACTGCAGTCCACCCCACAACTTCATTCGATAGATCTTTCGTCTTATTTCAACATTTGTTTCCACCAAAAAAATCCTATCCAAGCATGCTTTCTGTATTTATATGTTCACACATTGCTTACCTCATCATTTATTTCCAAGAAAATCCTACCTATACCTCGTTCCTGTATTCTATCCATATTTCTTTCAAAATAATTATTTCTGATTGTACAATACTCATTGGGGCCCAAATCTTTCTTCGCAATGCATTCTTTACCTATTCTCCATAGTCAGTTTCTTATATAGTCTACCCCCTCTTAAGCTAACTTAAATCTACTGAGCTCAGATATATATACCAAAGGACGAGGCAATGCAGCATCACAACAAATCAACACAAACAGAAATGACAAAGAAATGCAAATTGGCAAAGCTAGCAGCATAAATTAGCAAAAGTCAAATTCAATAACACTATGCCTTGCAAACAGCAGCAACTTATACCTAAACATGACATAGCGCAAGCAGAAAAAATATTACAGTAAAAACAACAATGCAGACAAGGGAAATGCATATTCACATCTTAATGTCTATGTAATTAAAGTGGTCATCTTAATGTCTATGTAATTAAAGTGGTGCACCATAACAACTTATTGTAAAAAAAATATTACCATGTACCTGAAAAGAAAATTAAGTGTTACTGTTACGAGTTACTTCTTATTGTTCTTTCCTTTCCAAGTGCTCCTTTTTTAAAGAATGTGGATTACAAAATTATCATTTAATAGATCTGTTGACAGAAAGAGTTCACATTAGCAAATGCATCTCATTTTATAAAAGCAATGCTGCAACACAGCTGGAAACCAGACATCAAATGAAATAAGCAATTACACAAACCAAAGCATAAAAATGTCATTCAGTAGTCATGTGACATTTCATTTCATAAGTTAATTGCTCTCAACTCTCGTACAAAGACTCTTGTCATAATCAGGTGTGCAGATGTAAAAATATTTCTTGTCATTTTGTTAGGCATTTCAGTAAATATCATAAATTTTTAAGTAACGAGGGTGTCGCATTAGCGATGAAAGGCACATCCTAATGGTTTATTCTCCAGGTGTTTGACACAGCTGTGTGCCCACAACGCATTACAAAAATCATATGTTTTCAAGTAACGAGCGTGTCGCATTAGCGATGAAAGGCACATCCTAATGGCTTTCTTTTCTACCTGAGCGTCTGAAAAGGCTTGTTCTCCAGGTGTCTGACACACCTGGGTGCCCACGTCGCATTATGTGCAGGTGGTCACTTAACTTTCTTACGGAAATATTTACGACAGCAGTTTCCGCTACAGTGACAGTCTCATATAAAAACATTTCATAGGTCAAGAATTTTATTGACATAAACATACCTCAACAGCATAATACACATCGTCGTCGTAAAAATAACATCATAACACCTCAGTCAAATGTCAAAAACGTCGTAGCTTCCTCCAATGATTTCAAAACCTAAAGAAAATTCTCTGCTCATTTCAGTAGTGTCATCTACCTCAAACGTACTTTAAAAATCATGATCTCATACCAAGTACATCATTCAAAGCTCTCATAGTATCACAATGGTTCCGAAAAAATATGAAGAGTTCACACAGTATAGACAAAGTACAATTTCTTAAGTGTGAAGTAATCCAACTCTGTAATTGCGTAAACATGTGTCACTGACGTAGAAAAAAAATGTTTGTTTCTCTGTTAAATGATCAGATAGCTGTGTAATTTATGTGTTAGAGAAATATGGTACCGATGTGTTAAATTGTATAAGCAAATACCATATTAGCTAGGGCTCCTTGTGCTTGCCAAACACATGGTACACAAAGTAGGCGTGTACCCCCCTGAGGTTTATTGTAATTGTATCCTCAGGTATTACAGCTTACAGCAATGAAATGAAATGTGTCACGAAAAACTTTCTTTGTAATTCAAAAATCTCTAAAAATAAATGTCTTAAGTACAAAATTAATCACTCAAATACGTGTCCAGTAGCGCTAAATGTGCGTCTTGCTCTAAGATAATCTCTGGGGAGTGTCGTAGTTATTGTCCTCCGAAAGCTAAGTTCTGCAGAAGTCAATGTACTTACCTCATGATACACAAAAGTGAAATGCTTTGCGTATAGATATCATACTTATTACGCTTATTGCCGTGATGAGGAAAGTACTGTGCTGTAACGTATTGTTGTCCAACGGAAAAGGCTGTCTCCTTGTAGCAATAGCACAAAAGTCACCACTAAAACATGTTTTACTTTACAGAAGAATTCAGAAAAACTGTGCAGATATCAAACAGATACACCGCAAAAGCAACATTGTAAATTGTCACTCATTAGTAACGTCGTGATATAATCGTGTAGCTGTCACACAAACCAACCACTGTGTCATCTGGCATTTCACAGAAAGCACCTCAAATCCAGAATCCACTCGTAAGCAAACCAAAATGTTGCATGTTAACAGTTTCTTAACTCTGACAAATTGTACAAGTAGCGTGAAGTGAAAATTGCAAAGACTAAGTTAAAAAGCAAATTATCTGTCAATAAATGGTTTGACATGAGAAATGTGGTGTAAACCTTTACTCTTCCTAGTACGCAGAGTTTCAACTTCAACGCAATTATCATGTGGTATACGTCGGATTCTGTAAGGTCCATTGTAAACTAGAAAGAATTTGTGACTCAAGTGTTTCTTCTTATGTGACAATGAATGAGCTTTAATGAGAACTTTCTGACCAATATATAATTTCTTTGCATTTGCTTTACCGTGTAGTTTTCTCCTTTTCTCTGCTGCAGATTTTATATTTTTAAGAGCCAAATCAATTATGTCTTTGTGTCGCAGTTTACGTGTATTCGGGAAAGGTACAAGCTCTCTGATTCTGTTCGGTGGTTCTACATTCTTCAGTACAAGAGTAGGTGGTAAAGCAGTGGAATCATGAGGCATTTCATTCAGCACATTTTGAAATAAGTGTAAATATCTGTCCCAATGCTGATGCTTTCTGTGACAATAAAGTCTGCAAAGCTTATTGATTTCTTTCATAATCCGTTCAGACGGGTTACAATGTGGTGAATACAATGAAATAAAAACAGGTATGATTTTATGATTCCGAAGCGTGCGTGACCAAACAGCAGATCTGAATTGCGGTCCGTTATCTGAAATGACTTTACTAACGTGTCCAACTTCACGTAAGAAATTTTTAACAAAGGCGTTGGATACAGACCGTCCAGTGGCTTTACGTAACGGAGTGAAAGAAACAAATTTTGAAGTAAGTTCAACAGCGACTAGAACGTATGCAAATCCATTAGATGTTCTGACAAGCGGTCCCAAGAGATCAACAGCAGCAAATTCTTTTAATTTAGAAGGAATGATAGGAAACAGCGGAGCACGATGTGAGATAGTAGACGGTTTCGCCTTTTGACAAAGTTTACAAATAGACAAGACTTTCGAATTCGCTTTTCCATATTGTTAAAATAACAAGTCGTTCGAAGAATATGAAAACATTTTCGTGGGCCAAAATGTGCATAGCTGAAATGAATGTACCAAATGAGCTTATTAACAAAATCGTCTGGAATGCAAAGTACCCATAGCTTGTCATCAACAGTGCAGCGTTTGAAGAGTATGTTGTTTCTAACCAGGTAATAATGCCGAATCTGAGTGTGTGTCTTTTCATGCCATTTACCTTTGATGTCTTTCCAAATCGGATCTTTATCTTGTTCATGAGCAATGTCCTTTAAAGATGTGGTGATGAAGTTTTCAAAGGCGACTTTCTGAATGTAAAGAATACTGAAATTTTTCTCGAGGTTGCCTTCTGTGTTACTTTTCTCAAGCCCAGCCGGTGCGCGTGACAGTGCGTCCGCAACAATGTTCTCCTTGCCGGGAATGTAGACTATTGTGAAGCGGAATTCTTGCAGAAACAATGCCCAACGTTTTAACCTATCATGATTTAATTTTGAAGACATAAGAAATTGTAATGCACGGTGATCACTGTATACTTTTACGTGCTTACCAGAAAGAAAGAAACGGAATTTGTTAAATGCCCAAACGATAGCTAAAGCTTCTAATTCAGTAACGGAATAATTTTTTTCAGATTTTGTTAGCACTCGGCTAGCAAAAGCAATGGTTTTCTGAACAGTAATGTCATCTTCTATGGCTTCTTGAAATAAATGGGCACCAAGACCAACTTTGGAAGAATCAGTGCTAAGGCAGAAATCTTGTGACAGATCTGGATGAGCTAGTATTGGCGCGTGAAGTAACGCTTCTTTCAAAGAATTGAATTCCAACTGTGCTTGTTCGTCCCAGTTCCAAATAGTATTTTTTCCAGTGAGAGAACAAAGTTTTGGTGTAACTAGAATTTGCATATTCAGAAAACGACGGTAAAAATTTACGAGACCTAGAAAACTGCGGACTTGTCTTTTTGTGGATGGAACTGGAATGGCTCTGATTGCTTCTAACTTTTCAGGATCCGGCTGAATGCCTTCAGAAGAAATAATATGTCCTAAAAACTTCACCTTTGACCTACCGAATTCAGACTTTTCCAAGTTAACTGTAATTCCAGATTCTGCAAAAATACGTAACAAACTGTTGAGGATGCGGTTATGTTGTTCCCATGAGGCTTCTGCTATTAGAATATCGTCCACATATAAGGTGATGTGACGTTTTAAGAACTCAGGTAATATGGAATTTAACCCGCGAATGAATGCTGCTGAAGAAATGTTCAAACCAAAAGGAAGTTTCCGAAACTGATAACAAACGCCGAAACAAAGGAAAGCTGTGTATTTTCTACATTCTGGATGTAGTTCGATCTGATAAAAGCTGGATCTGAGATCAATGGAAGACAACACTTTTACACCATTAAAATTTTGAAGAAGTTCTTCCATCGTCTGCGGCCTGTCTGTTTCAGGAATAATGATAGTATTGATTTGTCTCGAATCTAAGACAAGTCTGATCGATCCATTTTTCTTCTCAACAACATGTAACGGATTGTTGTATGAGCTTACTGCAGGCTCAATAATGCCCTCGTCAAGCATAGATTGTATTTCTGTTCTAACACGGTCCCTATAATGTGCTGGAATTACGTATGGTCTTACACAAAATTTAGTATGCTCACGAACACGAAATTGGTATTGAAATCCCTTGATTGTTCCTGTTTTGTGAGTAAAAACTGTGGAATGTGCTTGTAAAATCTCAAAAAGGTCCTGCCTATCAGTGTCATTACAATTCTCAATTGTTTGAATTTTATTCTGAATTAACTCATTAATTTCAAATATGCCGTCGATGTCATCCCTGTCAGTACTTGCAGAGTGATTGTTAGTGTCTAGTTCCGTAGAAAATTCCGAACTGTTATCTAACAGAAGGTAAAGCCGATTAATTTCCTCATCATGGTTTGAGAGCCAGTCTTCAAATTTCAAAGCTATTGACTTACCTTCTTTCTCTAAACTTATTTCAGCATCGTGAAAGCTTAAGATTGCTTTATATTCATTCAAAAAGTCTACTCCCAGTATAATTTCCGTCGACAATAATGGAACAATAAGGAAGTTCATAGAGAAGCTGTGGCTTTGACAAAAGAATTCTAAGTTGGTTTGTTGGCGTACATCTACACTTTTTCCAAAGATTGCACCTTGTAATTTAATCTTACGTAACGGAAGTGTGGGGCAATCGTTCGCTTTGTTGCATTTGCTAAAAGCTGTTTCGCTAATTACTGAAATGGGACTGCCAGAGTCAAGTACTGCCGTAAATTTTACGTCATTTACAGTAATATGAATCACAGGATATGCAATGTTGTTATGTTTTACGTCGTGTTCCTGGAGTAAGATGTCCCTAATGTCTTCCATTTTTACGTAATTACTAGCTACGGCAGCTGCGTCGTCAGTTTCATAAGTACGTCTTGTGGCTGCCAGTGGTGTGAGTCATCGCCTATTGTCTCTTTGTTGGCGCGCGTCGTTATTGGGATTTGGAGACCTAACTTCTACAAATTCATCGTGACCAGAGTGCTCTGCTCTGTTTAAATCTCGCCAGTTCTGATGCAATTCAGGTCTGTCGTTACGATCATATCGTCTGTCGTCATGTCGGTAGATTCCATAGTTTCTTTCTTGTCGGTCACGTGGTGGAGAATTTCTCCTTGAATGGTAACTACGCGCTGGACCGTTGCGTCTAAAGTTATTCTGTCTCCCTTGATAATAGTTATTTTGGTTCCCATATTGTCTGTTTCTCTGATTGTCTCTGTGATAGTCATTACTGCGGAGAGGTGATCTTTCCCTGTAATTATTACTACTCTGCCAACGGTTGTCATACGGGTGGTGTCTGTTTTGGTCACGATTTGCGTTGTAAGAATAGACTTGTCGTGTCCAGTTATTATTTCTGTCGTCACGGAATTGTGACGAATGTGACCTGTAGTGATTGATTTCCTGTTTTCGCATCCCACGACTGTCTGTGTCAATTTCCAGTTCTTGTAACAGTCCCTGAAAAGCTTCAATGTCGTCTTTGCAACGTCCTGCCAAAATAATGTGTCGTAAATGTTCAGGCAGTTTGATTAAGCAAATGCGGATGAGTTCTGAGGGGCTGTATGGGTTTGATAGGTACTGATTCTTGTGCAACATGTCTTCAAAATATTTGACAAGACTGGAAAATTCAGATTGTTCAAAGTGTTTCATCATCATGATGCTATGTTTTACGCGGTCTTGTGTAGCTTGAGACCAATATGCTGAGAGGAAGGCATGGTAAAATTCTCCTTCACTGTGGCAATCGTGAATGACCGATCGCATTCTTACAGCTGGTTCATTCTCCAAGTAGCCACACATAAATTCTAATCTGTGTTCTAATGACCAGTTGGGAGGAAAACAATGAGAGAATTGATGGAGCCACGCTTGTGGATGAATGTCGTTGCCAGAATTCTTAAATGTTTTGAATTTACGTGTAGTAATGAACAGCTTATAGTCAAAATCATCATGTCGGCGAGTCACATATCGGTCATTGTTACGTCGTGTCGGCGGTTCCATCTCAAAATTCGGTGCACCTTGCCAATTTCTTTCATAATTACCGAAATGCTCTGTGTTATTATATTGTGGCTTTTCCGTATTTCTATGTCCCTCTTCCAGTATTGGGGCGCGAGTGTCCTCTGAAATACGTAATTCTTGTATCACCTGCGTCAACTGATCTTGTACTTCCCGGATTTCTCTTTTATGCTGTGTATTAATTTGATTTTGATTTTGTTTGAATTTTCTTATTTGTTCATAGTCTTCTGTGTCAGTGAAGGCTACGGGTCTTGTGTCATTCAGATCATCATCTACCTTTGTAGATAAGTTAGTGACCTGATCCGAAAGTTCAGCTACTTTCTCCGATAGTGAACACATTTCCTCAGTGTGTTTTTCTGAACCAAGTTTCAGAGTGTCCATTTGTGTTGAAATCGAATCTACTGTGTTCTTTAAGTTTTCCTGAGTTTTTGCCAGTTGCGTAACCGAATCGGTAGATGCAACTGAGTCAATTTTAGCCCACAAGGTCTCATGATTTTCATGAACAATGGTTTGCAGTTCTTTTATGGCTGCTTCGTGATTCTGTAATACATTCTCATGACGCGAAAAAATAGGTTGGAAATGCTCACAAATTTGTGTTTTTACGTCATTACAGACTTTCTGACATTTCGATTCTATTTTATGTAACTCAGTAGTTAAATCTTCACGTGTTTGTTCAAGCATATGTTCCACTGAGTCTAACTTTTGAAGCTTTTGTTCCATTGTGTCTAACTTTTGAAGCTTTTGCTGTGTTTGTCTCTGATTTTGTTCCATTGTGACTAACTTTTGAAGCTTTTGCTGTGTTTGTCTCTGATTTTGTTCCATTGTGTCTAACTTTTGAAGATTCTGTCCCATTTGTTTCTGATTTTGTTCAAGCGTTGTGTCTAACTTTTGTAGCCTTTGTCCCATTTGTTGCATTAACTGTAATAACAATGCACTGGTGTCTGAAACATGTTCCTCAGTGCTTTTCGGCAGTGAATTTGCACCGGCAACATTCACATTTTGACAAGCGGAAGATGTGTCTTGACTCATTTGAGAAAACGGTGAGGACGCAAAACCTGAATCTACAGTATTTGCAAAATTGTGTCCTATCATTTCGGATTCCTGAGGCGAGCTGTTGCCGACCGATCGATCGACAATGCTTCCCTGTTCACTACCTGTTTCACTGCCTACGCCATTGTCTGACGCCCGCTCCATTTCCCTATGCACAGTTACCAAATTACTACTTTGAATATTAGTTAATTCACTACCCAGTGGTGCTGATAAGCTACGCTCGTCGTCACTATTATTTCTCAATTTAGTTTGGAGCCTAGTGTTACGTTTTTCACACGCCATTATTGTCACAATATTTCACACGACAACACAGAAAAGCACAACTTGAATAGCAAAAACAAGAGAACACATTAACATAGCACTGAAAATAATATCTAGTTAATTGCAGCAGCGAAATACTTGGCGCAAAGCTACATGCATGCCACAACTGTTTTACTGTACAACAATGAAAGACTGCAACTACAAAGGAGATTCTCTCTACAATTACGCGCTAGCAATAAACAAAAGCTACACTAAATACACAAACTACAAGAAAAAAATCAGAAGATTCCAGTGAGGTATCCTGGCAGGGTCGCCATATGAAACGTCCCCTTTGAACAATTTTACATGTGAAACGTCCACTTAGAACAATTATACAAGCCTGTGCTTAACCTGACACACAATATTATTTAGCGCAACGCAATCTGACTTTCAATAACCCCTACAAAACAATGGCCCTGACTAACTTTAACCTATACCTTTTACAAATCACTTACCTCACAAAAATCTTCGCTACTCAAGCTACTGCAAAACAGCGAGCGCCACTACTGCCAGCTAAATAAAAGATTCAAACCACTGAAGGTACTAACTACTGATAGGGATAGTTAGCAAATGAAAGATATTAATAGAGAACAAACAATGTATTTACCTTGATATTCATAATTGACATTCAGTCTTACAGATTATCAAAACTCCGCCATCTCTCTCCCCACGTCCACCACTGCTGGCGGCTCACCTCCAACTGCCCAGCGCTACGCGCTGTTCGCATCCAGCTATAGCAGTTCATGACAATAATGGCAGACAACAATGCAAACTAGCCACATACTGCACACAGCACAGCCAGTGATTTTCATACAGAGTGCTATGTAACGTTGCCAATAAAAAACATAAACAGCAAACTTACATAAAGAAAGCCTAAACAGCCTACTTACAATGTATCAGGCTCCCTTTTCGTGGACGATTTTACCATCTATTGCAGCGCGCAGTGTACCCGTGTCCTGGAGCGCTGTCTTCAGCGTTCTCTTGACCGTCTTTACTCCTGGAGTGTCGCCAATGGCTTCCGTTTTTCTGCCGAGAAGACGGTCTGTATTAACTTCTGGCGCTACAAAGAGTTTCTCCCACCGTCCTTACGACTCGGTCCCGTTGCTCTCCCAATCGTGGAGACAACCAAATTTTTAGGCCTTACGTTTGACAGGAAACTTAGCTGGTCTCCACATGTGTCATATTTGGCCGCCCGTTGTACCCGTTCTTTAAATGTCCTCCGTGTTCTCGGTGGTATGTCGTGGGGAGCGGATCGAACCGTCCTACTTCGTCTATATCGGTCGATCGTCCGCTCCAAGCTGGATTATGGGAGCTTCGTATACTCCTCTGCACGGCCATCCATCTTACGCCGCCTCATCTCCATACAACATCGGGGTTTACGACTTGCGATCGGAGCATTTTATACTAGTCCCGTAGAGAGTCTTCATGCTGACGCTGGCGAATTGCCACTCACCTACCGGCGCGATATACTGCTTTGTCGGTATTCCTGTCGGCTACTGTCAATGCCCGACCATCCGTCTTATCGTTCCTTTTTTGACGACTCTCTCGACCGTCAATACGGGTTGTATGTCTCTGCCCTGCTACCCCCTGGAGTTCGCTTTCGTCGCCTCCTTCAACACCTTAATTTTTCACTCCCTGCAACCTTTCGAGTGGGCGAGAGCCACACGCCACCTTGGCTCCAGGCTCAGGTCCGCGTTCACTTTGACCTCAGCTTGCTCCCAAAAGAGGTTACCCCCGGTTCGGTCTTCCGCTCCCGTTTTTTGGAACTTCGAACGAAGTTCATCAATATGACTTTCATTTATACAGATGGCTCTAAGACCAATGACGGGGTCGGGTGTTCTTTTATTGTCGGGGCACAAAGTTTCAAATACCGGCTCCATGGCCATTGTTCGGTCTTCACAGCTGAGCTCTTTGCCCTCTACCAGGCTGTTCTTTACATCTGCCGCCACCGACATTCTGCTTATGTCATCTGCTCCGATTCCCTGAGCGCTATCCAGAGCCTCAGTGATCCGTACCCGGTTCACCCTTTCGTGCACCGGATCCAATGCTCTCTTCAGCAGCTGGTGGACGTCGGTTCTCTGGTTAGCTTTATGTGGGTTCCTGGCCAAGTCGGTATCCCTGGGAACGAAGCTGCAGATGCCGCGGCCAAGGCTGCGGTCCTCCAGCCTCGGACAGCTTCTTGTTGTGTCCCTTCGTCCGATTTTAGCAGGGTCATTTGTCAGCGCATTCTATCGCTGTGGCATGCCGATTGGGCTGCACTTACAGACAACAAGCTTCGGGCCTTAAAACCTCTTCCCGTGGCTTGGACGTCCTCCTCACGCCCTTCCCGGCGGGAGGAGGTAGTTTTGGCCCGGTTAAGAATTGGACACTGCCGGTTCAGCCATCGCCATCTGCTGACGGCTGCGCCGGCGCCGTTCTGCCCATGTGGGCAATTGCTGACGGTCCGCCACATTTTGATGTCCTGCCCGGATTTTAATGCACTGCGTCTCGATCTTGACCTGCCATGTACCTTAGATGCCGTTTTAGCGAATGACCCACGAGCGGCTGCTCGTGTTCTTCGTTTTGTCAATTTGACAAACCTCACTAAGGACATTTGATGATGCTGTTTTTTAATCCTATGCCTGTCAGTCTGTCTTTTATCGTGTTTTCCCTTTTGGTTGTTGTTGTCAACTTGTGCCTCGCGGTGCATTATTAGAGTGGTCGGGGCGCTAATGACCATTGAAGTTGTGCGCCCTAAAACCACAAAAAAAAAACCTTTGCATTGTCGTTCGAAAAATTTATAGTGTATGTACATCAAAAATTTGAACTAAATTGGTAAACTACTTACCGCAATTTTTGATAACAACGTTAAAGAACAACTTGTGTTCATGTAGTAGTAAAGAAGACTGCAGCATCAACAATAAACACATCCAAATACCGTAATGTAATCGCACAGTAATGTAACGTGTGATAGACACGTGTAGCACGCAATGGAAAAGCTAGCTGGCTTCAGTTCAATGGGAGAATGATGACAGGGTTTAGTTTCTCAAAAAAAGGGGTCGCGGATAAAATTCTGCTTCGACCTGGTTTGCAGTATTGTTCTAACTTCTCTTTGCGGAGAGGGAGTTATTAGAGTATAGCGGGTTCTTGAAGTAGCTCACAGGCTGACTAATTAATTAACTAGGATGCGATTCGGAGTGTTATTGATGTGACATATTATTACGACTGACATGATAACAGCACATTTTTTATTTTGCGAATTGTTGCACTTGTAGGGCTACACTGACCAACCCGAAAGAGGTCTAGCGCACCTGCAACTTCTCTCATTCACCATTAAGCCGGTGGCTTACCTCATGTGTTTAAAGTTGTAGTTGTCTCAATGTGCCCATTGGTCTTCGCCTGTCGTGGGTCCTAACATGCGTACAGTCAGCTGTGAATGATGGAATGGCAAGCGGGAAAGTCTCAACGTTACTTCAATGGAAGTCTCTGAATAAGTGGATGCCACCTTTATTTTCAATGAAAATATGGAAAAAATAAACTTTAGAGTTAGTCTAATGGCAATACTTGAATCAAAGTTCGCAGAGAGTAATCTCCGCCATCGCAAGTTCGTAGAATTATTTTCACACGAACTTAATGACCGTTTAAAGTTGCACACTCGTGAATTCGCGTATAAACGTGCACCAAGGCACTTTTAATCACTTAATTACCTTCACCTAAAAACCTGTTCCGTCCACTGCACGTACGTGGTGCTTCTCCAGAAAGTAGTCCAAGACTAGGTAGTGAGCTAGACCGCTAGAGCTAGCTAGGTTCAGCGATTCGCGCTTGCCTGCACAAGGCGCGTTTCTGATTGGTTGGTTTTCACAGTCAGTGATTGACAGTACTGCATAAAATTTAAATTAAATGAAGTTATATAAAATACATATTTTATAAAATGCTAATTAAAATATGACTTGATTCTGGGATTACTGAAATCACGATTAGGAATCTGTCAGTGTGGATGACGTCTGCAATCTAGTTGGAGTCGTCTGTAAACATTCAAACAGTTCAAATAAAGTTACGCTTTTGCGCCAGGCCTCGCAGTGTGAATCGCTGCTTTCTTTTAACGCTCCAGTACGACACGGGTTCTGTACGCACCTCAGTCCTTACGCTCCGTGACCATTGTTTTATGGGCTGGAATTGCTACCGATTCTGACAGCTTGCTGGCTTACAGCAACGTAAGTCTCTGTCCACTGTATGGTGAAATCTAATAAAATTGAGGGCTAAAGAGCACAATAGTACACTAGCTAAGATGATAAAGGATGGAAGTCCTGAGCTCTAGTAAGGAACTGTGCTGGCGTCGTAATTAAGTGATATACGGAAACTAGGGAAGATCTAGAACAGTTTTGAGCATGACCACGATAGACAGGCCTGGCCCGTGACTAATTTCATAATAACGTTTTACACACAGAAAAATGCCCTACCACTTACTTACCGTGTGTTGTTCGCCACCCATTGCAGGGATGCACATGATGCGAGGGACCAGAATTGAAGCGACATGGCAGAGAACACCATAGATGAGCTAACTTCAAGGTGGAGACTTCTCCAAGAGAATTAGTAGTGAAACTTAATAGTGTGTGTTTATGGGGGGTTCCATTGTTTAGAAAATTCAACACATCTACATTGTGATGGGTGGACGGTGGTCTGAAGTCGTTTCGTTGCGTAAGTCAGTTATAGGTTGGAGAAAGGCAAGGACACACAATATCCAGTAGGACCTAAGTTACCCAGCCGTAAGTATAAAAGGAAAAGCCTCCATTGCTGCTATCGGTTTACAGTCTCCTCCCTGTTTCACTTTATCTCTGTTCTGATCAGTTTGGTGATAAAAAAAATTCGTTTCCTGCCTGTGGTCTATACTACCAACCTGAAGCTTGAGCGCACGCTACTCCCTCCTTCGTTCGTAGAAAAGCTGAAATATCCCAAAAAAGTGCGTCAGAGGACAGTGGCTTATGCGAAGACGAGTAAGCAGGACCTCATCCCATCTTCATGGCTGAAATGAGTTACGCCAAGACTGCGTAGTGAGCTTATTATCAGTCACTTCCAGCCACTGATCCTCTCACCTACGCATAACTCTGTACCTCAACAGCGAAGTGGTAACAGGCAGGGAGATAGCAAACTGGAATAACTTAAGGATTGCTACACGCCTCTTTGCCTGCTACATCCGCTCTTTAATCCCCCGCAGTACATGTGTGTCCTGGTGGGAAGGAAATAATGAAAAGGTATGGATTAAAAATAAATAAAGATGAGAGTGAAGTAATGATATTTGGGAGAGAGCAAGGGATCAACAGGAATATTACCTTGAATGGAGAACCCCTCAAAGTGGTAGAAAGTTTCATTTATTTAGGGAGTGAAGTATCTATGGAAGGAAGACTAACTAACGAAATTAATAGGAGGTTGCAGAAGGGAGGCAATGTCTACCAAACAATAAAACATCTGATTTGGAATAAGGAAGTTTCAGAAAAAGCAAAACTCTTTATGTATAAGAATTACTACTTTCCTATTGTCACCTATGGTGGAGAAACATGGACAATGACAGAAAGGAACTGGAGCAGACAGCAAGCAGGGGAAATGTAATTTCTCAGAGCAGTTAAGGGAAAAACAAGAATGGACAGAGTAAGGAATGTAGAGATTAGAAAGGGCCTTAAACAAGAAAGTATGAGAGAAGAAATTGGAAAAAAAGAGATTAAGATGGTATGGGCATGTTAAGAGGATGCATGGGCAGACTCTCCAAAATTATTGAAGAACTAAAGATGGATGGGAAAAGACTTAGAGGGCTCCCAAGAACACGGTGTAAAATGGGAGTGAGAATATCTGTGGAAAGGAGAGGTGTGACCTGGCAGCAGGTGGATGAGGAAAAGTGGTGGGAGGACCGAGCCAAATGGAGAGGACTCGTCAGCACCCAGACACGGCAGTAGCAGAAGCGGGATCCTGGTACTCAGTACAAAGACACCTCCTTCGACAGCCGTTGTAGCTGAAGGAGGGCATCCGAGATACTTTGTTCTGAAAATTGTTTTTTCGCAGGGCTGCGCTGTTCACAGTTGGAGTCACGTTCACAACTAAACCGCGTAAATTTATTGATAGCTTTCTTGTCATCATCATCAACTTCTTTGAAATGTGAGAATCAGTTTGATTCAGAGTAACAGAGTGATGACTTCACTGTCAGTGTATAATAGACACTAACGTATCTTCACAATTAATTCTCATGATGGCGTTGTTACGCGACCACTTTCCGCAGACTGCCCCGTAACTGACATAAAATCATAATTAGACAAATAAAGTCGTAATAATTAATTCCCGCTGATAAATGAAACGTGTGTCGGTACCGCTGATTGCTAGCATTTAAATAACATGATTACATTTTCGTATTAAATTGTATGTTCGCTGAAATAAGGAGCCTCCATGGAAGTAAGTTGTCCTTAGCGGTGAGCGAGCGGATGCTGTAGGTCCATAAAAGCCGGGGAGGGAAACAGCCCTCCGCCGAATTCGCAGAACGGCAGCGAGCTCGAGGGCGAGGCTGCTCCCCGGGTGGTCAGGCTGGCCAGCTTTGAGGAGCCGCTATGGAAGCCGGACGCTAAATGTCACAGTGCAGATTGTATCTCCAGGTGTGCCGGGACGGCTTTTAACGAGCTGTATGTGGAAGGGGGATGTGTGCAGTTTTCGGCAGCACCCCAAAGAGCGCTTTTGTGAACAGATCTGTAGAAAGTGAGGTTTCGTCGAGATACACGGACCGCTGAAGATAACGTCTGGTAGTGGAGTGGGGTAAAGGGAAGTTAGGAGCTCTTTGAAGAGCGTGGGACACAGTCACCGAGCCCAGATCGTGCACGACAACATGTTTTAACGCAATACGAAAACTGATGCGATTGGGCAACGTAAATACTGTAGAAGTGCGAGGAGAAACATGGCTGTGCTCTGAGGTCCATCCTCATTGGTCATGGACAGAGAAAGAAAGAGATTGGGACACGATTTTTCAGGGCCAAGTCTCAGGAGCCTTGCTATTAGTTAATCGCCTGAAATCAGAGTAAGGGGAGGAGGCCAGCATCTTATAAGGCAGCTTTTCATTGGTCGGTGCTCAGAATGTTATCGTCCAGCCAATTATAACGCATTGACACGAGTCTTCCTTGTAGGAAGCACACGCCACGAAATTATTGATCAACTGAGCGTCTGCAGGCAGGGGCTGTCACGGAACAATTTTGCGAGTGAGCGCCTCCCCAGCAGATTTGATTACCCGGCGACTTAGTCATTTTTCTGGTTGATTTGAACTTTGACACAGATGCAAGTTGTTGGTTCGTAACCAATAATTTATTATGCATCCACTTCAGCCCCCACCTGCCGTTACCCTGATGAAATATAGCCGCAACCACGAGACGAACCACAGGGACATTAGAGTCATTTTTACCGAAATTCAGTAATTTCAAGCTTTATTCCGAATACTTGCCTGCAGCTAAAAGTTGAGTACGCTTTCAACTCCGGCCATGAATGCAAAACATACTCTCCTGTGGCGCTTTCTGTCTTCCTACACTTAACTCGACGGAAGAGTTAAACGAATACAGGGTTCGGGAATTCCCGTTACGAACGTCTTCTAGAGGGAGTGAGTAGATAATATTTTGAATAGGAAGCCATGTCTGGAAACGTACCGCGTCCTTTCTACGAAGGTTTCGATTCAGATGTTTAACTTGTGCGCTACTGCTTGAGAAATTGAATTAGGCGTGACGTAGTAGAATTATTAGGTAACAGTTCGAAAGGAAACCTAACGAAACATCCATTCTTCATTTAAGCATATTTCTTTGTACATCACTAACACATAACATGTTTAGATTTTTGGGACAGATGACCTCGTAGTTAGGTCATTTTCCCCCTGTTTTAAACCAACTAACCAACCATGTTTACATTATTTCAAAACAAGAAATAACCCAGCTTACTGTGCGTACAGAAAAACACTGATGCATTACAACAGTGGCTTGATGTGGCGACCACCAACGTTGTAGCAGACATTGTACCTACGAAGCATTTTCTGATACACACTCTCCATCCCACCTGGTCTCTCCTCAGTTTCTAATGCAGCGGTCAGAACTCGTGCCAGTAGATCTTCTTCTGTGTCTACAGGAGCGTCGTAAATTAAACTTCGCATACGATCCCATAAGAAGCAGTCGATAGGAGTTAAAAACTGGCGTTCGCAGCGGCCATGTGGTTGGACCTCCTCGGCCGCCCGTCTTTCTCCGTTTCATCTGCTGAGATGTCTCCGAACACACGCGAGAAGTGGGGTAGCGCTCCATCGTTCTGAGACCACATTTCCTGGCGGACATTCAGTGGCACGGCTTCCAAGAACGGTTCAATACATTTTGTAGGAAGATCCAGTATGCAGGACCAGTTAGCCTGAGTGGAAGGAGGTGTGCCACAATCATGTGGACGTCCAGAATACTTGCCCACACGTTAATACCAAACCGGTGCTGAAATCCTTGAACATGTGTGGCACGATGGTTTTCGTCCGCCCAGACATGGCTGCTTCGCGAATTCAGAACACAGTTCGTAGTGAAATCGACGTGGAAACAGGGCTGTATCGATGAAGCGTTGCAGGAACCACATGAAGTAAGCAACGCAGTTTGAAAGACTGGCTGGACCCATAACTTGTGCCCTTGGTAAGCTGTACGGACGTAGTTGTTGCTCAGAACGTCCCAGACGATACCGTGTCTGACACCTTCCCACACACAGTTGTTAGAGTACTTGTTGAAGTGTTGTCTTCAACGCGATGTAATACATGATCTTAAAATGCGGATGTGTGATGTTGCCATGGAGCACCGCAGTCCTGCTTCCTCACAGTGAAGGTACTTGTTTGTCTGAGGTGCTTCATAACTTGGACAATAGGGTTGTGCAATGGTGTGCTACGTTGCGGAGAACGTCCGTGCTACACCCGACTAGCAGCTCTTCCGCTACCTCGAGCTTTGCCATACACAAGCAGAATGTACGTGTATTCCGAAAACGTGCTCCGAACCATGTTTATTGTATCGGAGACGCGCAGGCTTTGAATAGGCCTCGCAGCAACGTAGACGTTAAGTGACATACGGTAACCGTCTGACGTAGTACACGTCATCCTGTCTACTCTACTGCATACCAGGACAAGCATCTCTGAGACTTTTCTCTTTCCCTCGGCGGACGTGGACGCGTTAGAAATCCGAATTGAAACCGTCGTGGAACGAAAACGCTACTTTTTCGGACGTGGGTTCCCATTCAAAATACCACGTGCTCATTCCCCTCTACAAGTCCTAGAAGTTTGTTACGAGAATTTTCGAACACCCTGTTCATCCAGATACGAGTTCATTAAATCACGTTCCATATCCTTTGTCCAGAATTGCCAAGGCATTAGCTTATGGTTGTCAACATTTTCCAAACAATTTATCATGAAGTCATCAGAAGATAAAAACAAACTGCAAAACGATTTAGAAAAAATATCTGAATGGTGCGAAAAGTGGCAGTTGACCTTGAACAAAGAAAAGTGTGAGGTCATCCACATGAGTGCTAAAAAGGTACTCGTTGAACTTGGGTTACACGATAAATCAGTCTAATCTAAAAGCCGTAAATTCAGCTAAATACCTAGGTATAACAATTACGAACAACGTAAAGTGGAAGGAACATATAGAAAACGTTGTGGGGAAGGCTAACCAAAGACTGCGTTTTATTGGCAGGACACTTAGAAAATGTGGCAGACCTACTAAGGAGACTGCCTACACTACGCTTGTCCGTCCTCTCTTAGAATACTGCTGCGCGGTGTGGGATCCTTACCAGATAGAACTGAAGGAGTATATCGAAAAAGTTCAAAGAAAGGCAGCACGTTTTGTATTATCGCGAAATATGGGAGAGAGTGTCACAGAAATGATACAGGATTTGGGCCGGAAATCGTTAAAAGAAAGGCGTTTTTCGTTGCTGCGGAATCTTCTCACGAAATTCCAAACACAACTTTCTCCTCCGAATGCGAAAGTATTTTGTTGATATCGACCTACATAAGGAGCAACGATCACCACGACAAAATAAGGGTAATCAGAGCTCGTGCAGAAAGATACAGGTGTTCGTTCTTTCCGCACGCTGTACGAGATTAGAATAATAGAGAATTGTGAAGGCGGTTCGATGAACCCTCTGCCAGGCACTTAAATGTGATTTGCAGAGTATCGATGTAGTTGTAATGTAAGGAACTGACGTGATTGTTTAATTTCGTAAGGTAGCGAATACGTTGATCGTTATTTTGGAAGGTAACTATTTAATTATGTCAGAGACATGGTGCCGCTTTTGTACATCTAATTAATAGAGACATCATCCTCCCAGCGACTGTTCACACACGTCTCAGCACACGGTCAAATGCAGCAAACCGTAACGCCAACGTCGGCAACGGAACAACAGATAAGATCCACATGGTTCACATGGTTCAAATGGCTCTGTGCACTATGGGACTTAACATCTGTGGTCATCAGTCCCCTAGAACTTATAACTACTTAAACCTAACTAACCTAAGGACATCACACACATCCATGCCCGAGGCAGGATTCGAACCTGCGACCGTAGCAGTCGCGCGGTTCCGGACTGAGCGCCTAGAACCGCTAGACCACCGCGGCCGGCTTCACATGGTTCAAATGGCTCTGAGCACTATGCGACTACTGAGGTCATCAGTCGCCTAGAACTTAGAACTAATTAAACCTAACAACCTAAGGACATCACACACATCCATGCCCGAGGCAGGATTCGAACCTGCGACCGTAGCGGTCGCTCGGCTCCAGACTGTAGCGCCTAGAACCGCACGGCCACTCCGGCCGGCTAAGATCCACATCATTATATGAAGATGGTATCTGTTCTTTCGGACCATATAGTTAAAGGCTAACTGGCCATTGACCTCCTCCTTATGTGCGGATGCACACGTATTCCCCGAATTCTTACGGGACTCGGTAAGATTTTCTGCCGCGAGTAATGAGTGTAATGGGCAGGGGCACTACGAATGTAGTGTGTGGACATTAAGTTGGGAATGCCGGCACGGTAGCTCAGCGTGTTCGGTCTGAGGGTTAGCTACCCTCTGTAACAACAAACTGAGTGTACTGATCAACTAAGAACCTGAACACGGGTGTCGATGTATATCAACGCCTGTCGACAGCGTAGGGTCTAGATTTAATTATCGTTTCACCCACATCATTGTTCTGTAGTGTGTTTATGAACTCGTGATGCTTTTCTCTTCTAACATTAGCATGAACAAATTTAAACTAGATAAACACACACAGATAGAGACGCAAAGGCTCGATAACGTACAGGGGGAAGAGATAAACACAGTGCTTTTTTTCTTTTTTACGCACACAATGGAAGAACTTCATTACGAGGTGCGAAATAATTAACAGTGAATACGGGTGGGAAAAGCAGCGACTCGCGTGTTCACCGATCAAAAGTGCGCCCGAGGCCTTGCCGGCGAGCGAGGGGAAATAATATTTCACGGGCGGCGGACTATGCAAGCGGCCGTGAAATGAAATGACGCGCGCTGCAAACACGGCCGATTCAGCTGAAGCGGCCATTTTCCACTTAGCGGCTGATCAGTAGCCGACGGCGCGACCGCTGTCCACAGCTGCAAACACGGCGGCCCAGCGGGAGCTGTGTGGCGGCCGGCGGCGGCGCGTGTGTGTTTGTTCACCGGGGAGCGGCCGCTCCGCGTTTCCCTTCCCACCCGCCGTCGCTGCCGCCATTGTCACTCTCACGCACCGAGCATTCATACGGTTGACCTGATGACGTATGTGGCACAATAATCGGAACCCAGACCCACTTTCCTAAATTTATGACACAAATACTGTTTTTATAACAGATTGTAAAATTCGGAAAATGGCGTACTTTCCATAAAGATTAACTGACTGATTATACTGTTATTTTTTGCATACTGCGTGTTTTATAATGAATATGGGGGTTTTAAAGCTTTGTGGCATTTATTACATTCAACTTACAATCAAAAAGAATACGTCAGATGAAAGATAGCAACTCAATAGTTTTTCGTGTTGTTGTCGTCTTCAGTCCGAAGAGTGATGCCGCTCTCCATGCTACTCTGTTCTGTGCAAGCCTCATAATCTCCAAATAACTACTGCTACCTACATCCTTCTGAATCTGCCCCTAACATTTTTACACTCCCCCTCCCCACACACACACTTCCCTCCAGTACTCTCGATGTCTCAAATGTGTCCTGTCAACCGATCCTTTCTTTTGGTCAAATTGTGCCACACCACCTCATTAGTTACGTGATATACCAATTTAATCGTCAGCATTCTTCTGTAGCACCACATTTCGAAATTTTCTATTCTCTTTTCGTCAGAACTGTTTATCGCATATGTTTCACTTTAGTTCAAATGGTTCAAATGGCTCTGAGCACTATGGGACTTAACATCTATGGTAATCAGTCCCCTAGAACTTAGAACTACTTAAACCTAACTAACCTAAGGGCATCACACAACACCCAGTCATCACGAGGCAGAGAAAATCCCTGACCCCGCCGGGAATCGAACCCGGGCGCGGGAAGCGAGAACGCTACCGCACGACCACGAGCTGCGGACTTCACTTTAGTACATGGCTACACTCCAAACAAATACCTCTACAAAAGACACCCTAACACTTAAACATATATTCGACGTTAACAAATTTCTTTCCTTCAGAAATGATTTTCTTACTAATGTCCGAAAAAGTTGGTTCAATTGGCTCTGAGCACTATGGGGCTTAACTGCTGTGGTCATTTGTCCCCTAGAACTTAGAACGACTTAAACCTAACCAACCTAAGGACATCACACACATCCATGTCCGAGGCAGGATTCAAACCTGCGACCGTAGCGGTCGCGCGGTTCTAGACTGTAGCGCCTAGAACCGGTCGGCCACTCCGGCCGGCACCAATGTCTGACTACATATTATATCCTCTCTACTTCGGCAATCATCACTTACTCTGCTGCCCAAATAGCAACACTCATCTACTACTACTGTAACTGTCTCGTTTACTAATCCAATTCCCTCAGCGTCACCTGATTTTAATCGATTACGTTCCATTATCCTCGGTTTGCTTTTGTTGTTGTTGTTCATCTTACAACTTTCTTTCAGAACACTGTCTATCCGGTTCAACTACTCGTCGAAGTTCTTTGCTGCTCTGACAGAATTACAATGATATCGGCAAACCTCAAAGTTTTTATTTCTTCTCCCTGTACTTTAATGCCTACTCCAAATTTTTCTGTGGTTTTCTTTACTGTTTGGTCAATGTACAGACTGAATAACATCAGAGATAGGTTACAACCCCGCTTCACTCTCTTTTTAACCACTGCCTCCCTTTCATGCCCCTCAAATCTTACAACTTCTGCCTGGTTCCTGTACAAGTCGTAAACAGCCTTTCGCTCCGTGTATTTCACCCCTCCTACCATTGGAATTTCAAAGAGAGTATTCCTGTCACCATAGTCAAAAGCTTTCGCTATGTCTGCAGGTGCTATAAACGTATATTTGTCTTTCCTTAACCTATCTTCTAAGATAGGTTGTAGAATCCAAACTGCTGTTCCCTGACGTCAGCGTCTACCAGTTTTTCCATCCTTCTGTATAGAATTCGTGTTAGTATTTTGCAGCCATGACTTATTAAACTGACAGTTCGGTAATTTTCACATCTGTCACCAATTGGTTTCTTTGAGATTGGAATTACTACATTCTTCGCGAAGTCTGAGGTTGCTTGTCCTGTCTCAGACATCCTGCACACTAGATGGAAAGCCGGCCGGAGTGGCCAAGCGGTTAAAGGCGCTACAGTCTGGAACCGCGCGACCGCTACGGCCATAGGTTCGAATCCTGCCTCGGGCATGGATGTGTGTGATGTCCTTAGGTTAGTTAGGGGACTGATGATCTCAGAAGTTAAGTCCCATAGTGCTCAGAGCCATTTGAACCATTTTGAACGAGATCTTCCTTGTATAAACCCTCTGTATTCTCCTAACACCTTCCAGCTTCCCCTTCTTTGCTTACAACTAGTTTTCTTTTTGAGTCTTTTATATTCATGCAGCTGCTTCTCTGTTCTCCATAGGTCTTTTAATTTTCCTATATGCGGCATCTAACTTTACCCCAATGAAATATGCTTCTAAATCCTTACAGCTTTTCAGTGAGTGCGCCATTCGTCACATGGCACACAGCGAGTCGAGATGCTAGTTCGTCGCAAACCTTGATCAACGTGTCAGGAGTAATTGCTGCAACAACTGAGTCAGCCCCATTTCTTACCCCTGGAACCACACAGCCGTGTTGCGGGCGACCAGGTTTGGTGCCTGCCCCAGCCGTAAATGGCCCCACGATGTGGTTATAGGGATCATTTCTCGTGCTAGTGCAAATAATATCACAAATTCGTGATTGGATACCAGAGAAACACTTTGAAAGAGTTATACTTCAAGATTTAGCAGCTAGTGATACAGATACATGTCATAAGGAGTTCAGTGAATTGGAAAGTAGTGAAGTAGGTAATATTCTCACTGATCAAAGAGGAGGTGATGATTGTGCCACAGATCAGCAGATGAAGACGAACAGATGTCTAAAAGAAAAGTTACTTATGGAAGAAATGGGTATAAGTGGTATACCAAATCATTCCACTTGAAGAACACAGGCTGAGAATATGCCCTGATTGTGAAGAAGACAAAATGTAAATTTATTCAGAAGTGCTAAAACAGTTTAATAAATATATGTCCAAATGCAGCTAAAACGGATTTTTTAAGCAGTAGGTGGTAAGTTTCATTTTGCTTTGGCTACGAATAAACCCTTCTAAACCCTTTAGTTTATCTTTCATAATAATCATACCTTTTCACCTATGAAATAAGGTGATAAATGCTAGCCTTTATAGGGAACTGTTCTTAAAAATTAATGTAAAGTGTAAATATGGTGCTTTATTTTTTGGGTTGTGGGCAGCCCCACAGCGGGAAGCGCTCTCTGAAAAAATATCAGTGTGGTTCCAGGGTTAAGTCGGGTAGATCAGCTGTCAGCGGAAACACACACACACACACACACACACACACACACACACACACACACACACACACACACCGGTCCTGTAGTGAACTCTCAAAGATAAAATCGCATGGCATAAGATCCGGTGAACACTGATGCCATGCGAAACAAGCTCTGTCATTTGGCCCCTTGCGGCCAATCCAGCTGTCGGGTACAATCAGTTGTAGCGCATCTTCACCGAAAATGAAAGGCCCAGAAGCTTTCCGCCGAAATATGGCACAAAAAACATTCAGTGTACTGGAGTCTCGTTTTCAACTGTACAGTCTCGTGGGCATTTGCTTACCTCGAGGTGCGCACATTATCCGAGTTCAGATTTCCACTTAGGTGAAATGTCGATTCATCACTGAAGATAATCTAGGAAATCTTCATCGTCATACAGCAACATTTCATTTGGATTGACACGTAAACCGTACTCTGGCTGTAGAGCTTGTAACAGATCCGTACGTTAAGGGTATAGTCGTAACGTTATAAGTCTTCACACACAGACGACAGTGAAATTCCTGATTCACGACTAATCTGAACTGATTTCTTGGGCTTAGGCGGAGACACACTCTCACTTGCTCAACACATTCTTCAGTCACACTTGGTATACAAACAAAACCGTTTGAGCTGCTCTTCATTTTACCGATCACTTATAACTGTAAGCTGCACTGTAGGAAACACTACAGCCAGACAATTTTTTTAGAAATGATTTTGTTGTGCCGTTACTAGTTTCGGGTCTGAGCCCACTGTCAGACGGTAGTGTTGATTTCTTGGGAAGTTTTACGTTTATGTCTAGAATACAACAAAGTTTCATCGACAATACAGTTTACAAAAGGTTTTACTTTGTATATAAGCTCTACACATTGTACTCATATCGATGAAAAGCTCTGCTTGATACAGGGTGTAAATTTTAAATTGACAAACCAGAATAACTCAAAAAATAAGCTTCAGATGAAAAAGTGCAGAATCCAAAGTTGATTATTTTCGAGGGGGACATCTGCTGGTGCTAAAATTAGCCCGCCACCCCAGCCCCGGCGGGGTGGGGCGGGAGGCAACTTTAAAATTTCAGATGGGAACCCACATTTTTTATTGCAGAATCAGATTCTACATAAAAAACTACGTACATTTTGTCTTAAATATTTGTTTTTATTCTTGATAATTGGCGCTGTAATTCGAGAAAATCCATGTTCTCATTTTTGTGTGGGAAATGGTTACAGGTAAATAAAAAATCAATTTTCAAAAATGAGAACATGCATTTTCTTGAATTACAGCGCCAACTACCAAGAATGAAAACAAATGGGTAAGACAAAATGCACGTAGTTTTTTATGTATAATCTTATTCTGCAATAAAAAATGGGGGTTCCCGTTTGAAATTTTAAAGTTGCCCCCCGCCCCACCCCGCATGGGTTGGGGCGGCGGGTTAATTTTAGCAGCAGCACATGTGACCCTCGAAAATAATCAACTTTGGATTCTGCACATTTTTTCGTGTACAGCTTGTTTTTCGAGTTATTCTGGTCTGTCAACTTAAAATTTACACCTCTGTAATAATAGAGACCTGTGAAACCTTTTGCAGACAATGTTCTCACAAAATAGTAGGACACAAATATGAAACTTCCCAAGAAATCAACGCTGCTGTCTAATGGTGAGCTCAGGCTCGAAGTTAGTATCGATACAGTAAAATAATTTCTGCAAAAAACTCACGGCTGGTACCAGTATTTCCTTCAGTGTAATTTACGAAAACAGCTGATATGCTCTCTGACCATAATGGCTAAAATAAAATAGTAAGTTGGATGTATTAAGTGCTACAATGCCTTATATCCCCGGTATTCATTTTAAAACACTCGGTATTTTTCCGACACAATCATAGTATTTTAGCGGTGGTCTAGCGGTTCTGGCGCTGCAGTCCGGAACCGCGGGACTGCTACGGTCGCAGGTTCCAATCCTGCCTCGGGCATGGGTGTGTGTGATGTCCTTAGGTTAGTTAGGTTTAAGTAGTTCTAAGTTCTAGGGGACTTATGACCTAAGATGTTGAGTCCCATAGTGCTCAGAGCCATTTGAACCATAGTATTTTACGGCACAAATCCATTAGTATTTCACAACGCATTGTAATATGCTCATTTGGTTGTGTGAAGAAATAAAGATAAGTAAAAGAACAGATGGGAATACTTCAGCATCAGTTCTTTCTATTCCACGAGCTCCACTAAACGGCTCTAACGAAATTAGCTTGTAGATCCCACTAATAACGAAATGGTATTTTTCTTGATTTACTTCAGTTTTTCCTCGGCACCAGAGCCAGATATTCTGTAAATATTTATACACAGCTCTTTACTGCTCCAACCCATTTCAGCACGTTGAACGAGAGGGTTCAGTGGTTCAAAGCACTGGATTTGCAGTTGTACGTGATTAAGGTTTGTCATGATTTCCTTAAAGCACTTAACAGGGACGGCGGGCTGCCGCTTTCAATGAGGCCAGGATCGGCTTCCGACCTCACCATTTTCCATTTCGAACTTGTGATGTAATAACTTAGTCGTAAACGAGACATTTGACTCCACTATTCCATTTCTGTTATCTTTTGTTAGGTCACACTTGCTACAACTCGATCGATACGAAAATAAATAGAACCCCTGTGAGGCGTGACAACGCGCAACTCAGCAATGCGTTTCACGCTTGCTTGTTTTTGTTGGCAACCCAGCGCGGTAGTTAATGTGGATGCTTTAGGTGTGGTCGGCTGCGAACTCTAGGTTGTAAAAAAAAAAGAAGATATTGAATTTTACAGTCTCGTGTTGAAGAATATTGGCAGTAATTAACAATTTTTTGGTGCGTTCTCGTTTCTCAACACTTTCGTGCGATGTTTACCTTGAAGTATTTCTTCTCGATCATAGTTTTTCGCATGACAACGCTATATCATAATTGACTTTGGATACTTGGCAGTTAACAGTTTACATTCCACCATGGCAGCCTTTTTCCCTTGTGTTCCTCACACTGGGTAGTTTCTGCTTTAAATGTACTAATCATATGTTTCTAAAGATAATCTTATAGAATGTGGAAAGTATCTGCTAAATAATTTATGCTGTATAATGCCGCCAAAAGATGCTCGCAGTGGCAGTGATCTTGCTGTTTCATGTATTCTTTAATTCAGTATTCGTACCTGTGTCATTTTCTCCACTAGTATTGTTAATAACATTTGAAATATTTCCTGCCTTCTTCCATTTACATGTGACGAATCTTCAAACTTCTTGAACCACTTTAATAACACCCAAAGTATTGAATGATAACCTTAATTTTCTTGAGTGTTGCCGCAGTCTTGAGCAGTTCTGTTCAAACAAGAGCTGGCGACATTTCAGCTCTACATTCGATTTGTCTAAATACATATAACCTTATATTGGATTATTAGAAAGGTCTCTATTTAGAATAGTCTCTTTCATTGTGATTTTGCCCATCATTTTTGATGTTATCTGTTTACAGATGCCAGTCAAATATGTAGTTAGTAGGTTATTGTTTTTTACGCACCGATTGGTTTTAATTAAAGTACACTTATTCTCAGAGGTCCAGTGTGGGCCGTAATTATCGTATCGCAGCGAATCTTGGTCATTTGCTAATGCGTTAATGCGGTACAGACTCCCCTGGAAAAAAAATAGTTCAAATTTTGGCCAAATCTGGCGTTGTTAACGCAAGAAAGATGGATAGAAATGTGTCCATATGTAATGGGTTAGGAATAGGATGTGGGCAGAAAAGTTCAAACAAGTGAGATAAGCATAATATTGGTTTTATTATTACCGTTACGGCTTGACAAATGACAATGTAGATGTCATACCGTCATACAGTGTTCAGCGCCAGATTTGCATCTGGTGGCCAAAATTAGAACTAATTTTTCCGGCGTAAATCGGTTTCACATTAACGCATTAGCATATCTACCATGTTTCGCTGCCGTACGATAATTACAGCCCAAACTGGACATCCATGGTGGCTGCATTTCTAATTATAGCCACGTGGTATGAACACCTGTAGTGGAAAAAGCTGTGCACAATTTTTATGGAGACAGGATACGAATTTTCGCCCAAATCTGAATATAATTCAGTTGCACGATATTGAGAAATCATTTTCCCAATAGAAAACAACTTACCAAATAATGGAACAAAAACTGCCTAAATAAAATTGATATTGCGCTACTTGTCATAAAAGTTTGTTGTAATGTTTATCTTCTGAAAAAAAATTTAAAACAGTTTACATGTACGGGAATTATTTTGTAAAATGAAAACCAGCTCGTAGTTACAAAAGAACATGCATAATTCTTTATCTTTTTATTGTTAAATACCAATTTCCTGTGCTGCGAAGAACTCTGTTACAATAACACGCGTCCATAGGGTTGCCATGCTTTCCGATTAATTGGGAAGTCCCGATTTTTCACTCTTTGTCTCAGTGTCCCAAAAAGTCTCATTTAAGAGGCTAAATGTCCAGATTTTCAAGAAAGAGAATCGAAGATTTATATTCTACTGGTTCACTGGTTTGATATGTGTTAAATGTAACATCTGAGAAGCCGTCAGCGGCTTACTCTCATACTGTGTCTAATTATTTGACTGCAGTTGGCAACGCTGTACATCAACCTTAACTCATTGTTGAGTATCTTGAGTTCCATAAATTTGTTTACGCCGTGTGTGTGTGTGTGTGTGTGTGTGTGTGTGTGCTCATTGTTTTGTGATGCCAGGAGAGAAATGTACGTGCTCTTTCAGTGAGAGATATGCTGAAAAATGGGCTTTCAAACATACAAGTATTATTCTCAGTAGTGACCCACAGGTAAATTTTTACAGGCATTGAAGACCGCCCAACCTGTACTTATGTTTGGATTTCTGTTTATTTTGGCAAGATGTCAGTACCAACATCTATGGCGACCCTACGCGTACAGCTTGAAAGAATAAAACGCCGTGTGAATAGCTGCTCCACTCTTGTTGCATAATGAACTACTTGTAGACTTATTGTATGCGATACTAATCTCACTGGCGACAGGTGCACATGTAAATGACAGTGATTACTCGTTGCTCAAGGGAACAATAGGTCCATACGTTACAGTAGTTTTACGTGCTCACATTAAATTTAACGGCGAGCTGTCGACACAAGCTCAATAAATACGCAAGGATCCAAGGTCACTTCTGGTGGGGAGTACACAATAGCTGCAGAAGTTGGTATACATGTTGTTGGCTTGTGTTAATCTTGTTGTGTATTCTTCACGCATGGGATTTCGACAAGAAACAGGGAAGCGCAGTGGTGCTTGCTTACCTCATGGTTGGTATGGAAGTACACACTAAATAATTGGGGGGGGGGGGGGTGGAGAGAGAGAGAGAGAGAGAGAGAGAGAGAGAGAGAGAGAGATGCTGCATTTATTTGAAATTTTCAAAAGTTAAATTCTGCTACAATCAAGATAGCTGTAGAGTTGCTTGGGGACTTGCATACTACATTATGTGACCTTAACAACATTGTGCAAAATAAATTAAAAGGACAGCTGAAAACGTACTGGGCAACGATAACATAGAATTAATTGGACCTTTCGTCTAGTTATGGTCAAGGAAAAAGAGAAATCTGAAGATACGTAGCATTCGTGAACCTAGAGAATACATTAAAAATGTAACGTGAAATGAACTGTTCTAAATACTGATAAAAAGAGAGTTCCGTACTGCGTCCACTTATGCGTGTAAGATACACAGCGTTGCGTGGACGGTTCAAGTTATCGAAACAAGATTTACAGCAAGTGACTGTTACGCAGAGGAAGTACATAACGTTGCTCTGTAGTATTAGTGTTTAACTCTTCTATCGAGAATCGAAGCTAGTACGGTTATTCAAAATGGGATGACGTACTTTTCAACGACATTCAAACACCCTTGATAAGACTAGTACAGTAATATAACGGCTGTTAATGTCAGCTTCGAAAAAATTAGCAAAAATGTCCAAGTAACAAGCTTCCGGCAAACCTTTGCCACTAACATTGCCAAATGCAGATTAACACGCTACGCTGACCCCGTGAAAATACGGGCCCGTGAAGACACGAGATACAGCTGTCCGAACAGGCCTCGGAAGGCCCAATGAAACCGACCGACCGCCGTGTCATCCTCACCCGGTAGGCGTCAACGCATGCGGATATGGAGGGGCATGTGCTCAGCATATCGCTCCCCCTGCCGTTGTCAGTTTTCGTGACCGGAGCCGCTACTTCTCAATCAACTAGCTCCTCAGTTTGCCTCACAAGGGCTAAGTGCACCCTGCTTGCCAGGAGCGGTTGATAGAGACGGACAGTGCTTAACTTCAGTGATCTGAGAGGAGATCATGTTACCACTGCGGCAAGGTCGTGGGCTAGGACGCGGAATAAAGGCCGCGAAAAAGAAGAGAACCACAGAACAAAATTAAGCGGCTCCCTGCTTACTATCATTTGCCTAATATCTGGTTTTGGTATCTTGAACCGTTTACAAAATAAAAAGGGTGTGTTATGCTGCAGCATATACCCGCGTTCCTACCATATATCGAGTGTAAACCGTTATGACCAATAGCATTTCGCGCGTGGTTTCTTAATAACATCATGTCTGCAGCTCCTAATCGCTTGCCCATGGTACGTTACATTTCTCGAATCTGTACTGCTGTAACTGTTAAGAGCTCTTATTCTTTGCGGCATTTGATACCCATATCCACTCTTCAGTGTATTTACACTCGAGAATGGCTTTTTAAGCAGGAACTACACTACTGGCCATTAAAATTGCGACACCACGAAGATGACGTGCTACAGACGCGAAATTTAACCGACAGGAAGAGGATGCTGTGATATGAAAATTATTAGCTTCTCAGAGCATTCACACAAGGCTGGCGCCGGTGCCGACGCCTACAACGTGCTGACAGGAATGTTTCCAACCGATTTCTCATACACAAACAGCAGTTGACCGGCGTTGCCTGGTGAAACGTTGTTGTGATGCCTTGTGTAAGGAGGAGAAATGTGTACCATCACGTTTCCGGCTTTGATAAAGGTCGGATTATAGCCTATCGCGATTGCGGTTTATCGTATCGCGACATTGTTGCTCGCGTTGGTCGAGATCCAATGACTGTTAGCAGAATATGGAATCGGTGGGTTCAGGAGGGTAATACGAAACGCCGTGCTGGATCCCAACGGTCTCGTATCACTAGCAGTCGAGGTGACAGGCATCTTACCCGCATGGCTGTAACGGATCGTGCAGCCACGTCTCGATCCCTGAGTCAACAGATGGGGACGTTTGCAAGACAACAACCATCTGCACGAACAGTTCGACGACGTTTGCAACAGCCAGGACTATCAGCTCGGAGACCATGGCTGCGCTTATCCTTGACGCTGCATCACAGACAGGAGCACCTGCGATGGTGTACTCAACGACGATCCTGGTTGCTCGTATGGCAAATCGCAATTTTTTCGGATGAATCCAGGTTCTGATTACAGCATCATGATGGTCGCATCCGTGTTTGGCGACATCGCAGTGAACGTACATTGGAAGCGTGTATTCTTCATCGCCATACTGGCGTATCACCAGGCGTGATGGTATGGGGTGCCATTGATTACACGTCTCGGTCACCTCTAGTTCGCATTGACGGCACTTTGAACAGTGGACGTTACATTTCAGATGTGTTACGACCCGTGGCTCTACCCTTCATTCGATCCCTGCGAAACCCTACACTTCAGCAGGATAATGCACGACCGCATGTTGCAGGCCCTGTACGGGCCTTTCTGGATACAGAAAATGTTCGCATGCTGCCCTGACCTGCACATTCTCCAGATCTTCACCAATTCAAAACGTCTGGTCAATGGTGGCCGAGCAACTGGCTCGTCACAATACGCCAGTCACTACTCTTGACGAACTGTGGTATCGTGTTGAAGCTGCATGGGCAGCTGTACCTGTACACGCCATCCAAGCTCTGTTTTGACTCAATGCCCAGGCGCATCAAGGCCGTTATTACGGCCAAAGGTGGTTGCTCTGGGTACTGATTTCTCAGGATCTGTGCACCTTAATTGGTGAAAATGTAATCACTTGTCAGTTCTAGTATAATATATTTGTCCAATGAATACCCGTTTATCATCTGCATTTCTTCTTGGTGTAGCAATTTTAATGGCCAGTAGTGTAGTAATGTATAATACGTGACTCCTATACAGCTGTGGTGGAACGATATTGCTTTCCTTTAATAAATGTGTGCGTGTGGCCCCAGTGAGTAGGAGTAGGAGGAGGAGGAGGAGGAGGAGGAGGAGGAGGAGGAGGCATGTGACATGAAATCATAGTTTTCAGCGACAGAGGTACGATACAGTGATGTCACAGTCCGAGCGTCCACTAGGCTGCGGAAACAGCTGTACCGACATCAAGGGATGCCGCCGACGACAGACATCGGCCGAAGACGGCCGATCGTTTCAAACCAGCTTACTGCCATGTGCGCGGTCTTAGTGCAGTCGGTCTCAACGTCTGAATGTACAGGCTTCGGAAACGGACGGGGGAAATTAGATACATTTTTTTTTTTTTTTTTTTTTTTTAGGTCGAGACGGCCGACGTTCCCACGCACTAAACATGGGTTGAGAAGAAATTTTATGTTCAGTACAAGAATAAAGGAGTTTGTGACATACTGAAAATGATAAATGTAACATATAACGATATGTTTACGTAATGTGTATACATAAACATACAGTTATAAATGTCCCCGTTCGTAGTCTCTAATTATAACAATATGTTACTTTTGTGCTGTAACATATAGCTATAATCAGCGGTGGAAACATATTTGCGAACGCCGACCTTGTGCGGCTGTTTCTTGTTGGATCGTCTGATCAGTCGGAAGTTGCATTGCAGAGGAGAGTAAATGCCTATTCAAAATATAATTATTTTGGATAGCTCAACATGAATTTCCTAAGGGACCGTAGTTTATCATGCATTTACCAGTAGAATATGGCGCGGAGAAAATATTTCGCCGCATGCAACTTCCGTCCGAACTCGACAAAAGAATTCGTGACTGTGAACTCTCTATTTGGCAGAAACATATAGAAAATTAAATAATTTCATGAAGAAGTGCGACATAGATTCTATAGTAAATGAATAGTCCATACACCAGTTCCATTTAACTCTGAATTTATGGCAATTAATAGACGAACTTACACTGCAATGAAGGATTTAACATGGATGCCGTTTTGACTGGCACTTCTCTTAATGAAAACAATTCCTTTGACGTTTTCACATACACGTCGCACAATAAATCTACTGCTAGGCACTTTTAGTATTACAAATTTACTTTACACTAGAACAATATTAATTTTAACAATAATAATACGGCGGCAAGACATGCGCGTCCGACACAAGTTACAGGAGACAAGGGAAGAATGAGTAACTCAAAAAAAAATGTGTAAAAGTGTTCTTCTTCTGTCCGTTTTTCGCGCCGCGGTTTTCAAAGTCAATAACTCACTGCATCTCTGACGGCGCTTCGACAATAAACAAGTTACGTCACAGGTCGTTCACCTTTTACATTCTCGCAACATTATTTGCTAACTGTAGCTGTTGCCGAGCGACTGCTCGATTAGTGAATGATTTAAAATGATAAGACAATCACATAATGTTGCAAACAACAGCGATATTTTTCGGAATCTGTGGTCTGAAATCGCTATATTTATTGGAAATCACAGATTCGGAATAACTTAAAAAATTTAATACTAACTTAGTGAACTTAATTGTACATTACATGATGCATGTTCTGTGGCTGCGTACCCATTTCATCCTCTTCTCTGTGCTTAGTGTAGCGTGTGTTCCGTAACAGAGGCAAAATCTGAATCAAGTTGGGTGGTGATTACGTTGTATGAGGTGGTTTGCAAATGTAGGACGTCTGTTTCTACTTTTGAGAACTTTGTTCAGCGTTGCCGGCCGTTGTGGCCGAGCGGTTCTAGGCGCTCCAGTCCGGAAACATGCTGCTGCTACGGTCGCAGGCTCGAATCCTGCCTCGGGCATAGATGTGTGTGCTGTCCTAAGGTTAGTTAGGTTTAAGTAGTTAAAAGCCTAGGGGACTGATGACCTCAGATGTTAAGTCTCTTAGTGCTTAGAGCCATTTGAACCACTCTTTGTTCAGGGTATTGTATTCTAAGATTTGTTTGTTTGTTCACACGTTTGCTGAACAACGATCACTGAGGGCTAATTGACATACGTCTGTTTCGTTAAACAGTGTTTGTAAGCTGCTTTTCATATTCACTAGGAGTTATGTGAAAATGTAATAGAATTTCTCTCCTTTCATATGAAATGTTCATAAAACTTTTCTGGTTATTCCAACAACTGAGGAAAGAGTGCACAGTACCTTGCCGCGTTAGAATGATTTCTAATTTCCTTGACCCAGCCAAAAACTGTTGGAGAATGAGGGACGCACTGTGAGAAACCTGTCGGCTGGTAGATTTGGGCGGCTCTTGGTGGCCGTTGTCGCTGGCACTGTGATCGCAGCCTTACCCGTGAAGGTGCTTGTGATCGCTCTGATAGAAAGCTTTAGTACTGTAATTTATGAAAATATATGTAGTGTCAGACATACGTCACAAGATTTTCTTGTCTCGTTGAGCACGTGGTCAGTGCAGACTGGTCCCTGCCTGGGTACGTGTGCTAGCAACGTCCCAGGGCGTGTGTGTCGGACAAAGCGCGGAAGAGCCGGGACGCTGGCGAAATTCGCGGTCACACGGGCGGAGTTTGTGGCCCAACGGGACCCGCGCGGCCCGTGCTAACTTTTCGGTAATCGCATTTCATATTTGTCGGCTGCTCTGTTCTACACCGTCGCACGTATGTCCGAAACGATATTCGATATCGATGCCAACACCTAAAACTGACTCAATGCTTTGATAATATCTGAACAAGAGTATCGATGCCGTCAGTATTGCAAGGCATTGAATGTTAATTTCGTATGTTTTTAATATTCTCTTCAGCACAGAAGGATCTCGTGCAGTGTACTCGCAATTGCGAACATGGACGTCTTCAGCTGTATAGTGGAATGATAACATTGGAAAATAGTGCCGGATTGGTATTCGAACCCGGATTTCCCGCTTGTCGTGACAAACGATTTAGAGAAATCTCGAATTCTGGCGAGGATAGCTGGTGTGCAGTGGAATTTAGTTTGACACAGTCTCCTAGGGATGAGATGGCTTTCTCTCTATCGATGAAATACGAGTAATTTTGAAGCATTTTGACAAACACTTTATCTGACTATAAAAATAGTCATCGCGAGCTTGCACTAACGGAGTGCATTTGGGAGGACCCAGTTTAATACTGCACAATCGCAATACCTCACCACCATCAAAAATCTCCTCTTATAATTGTAGATTTGTTTGTTCCCCTGACGAGTCATTTACCAGAAGAAATTTTTTCTCCTTCACATCGGTCAAATTTCTGTGTAATGCTGTTGGAAGTTTCCTAGATTTTAATGAAGTACTGACGACAGTCCTATGTTTTGCCGTGTACACAGTCCACATATTTTTAATTCTCGGTCTTAAAAAAGCCAGTACCCTCTTGGTGGCATATGTAGACTGTAAGCAGTAATTTTTTCAGAAAGGGTTATAACATACGTGCTGTATACCGTACGAGTGGGTTCCTTTGTTTATATCCTGTCATTTCACGTGAAATACTTTTGCCCCTCGGAAGTCGAGGGTTCAGTTACAATTTGCTTGTTACTGAAAAGAGGTCATAGGAAAATAAATATTTTATTACCCTTGACGTTAAAAAGAGTATTTCGATTGACGTTGACGAATGGGAATTCTCGACTTACCTGTTAGATCCGACGCTTTAATTACAGGCCTCACGTGGAAGTGTATTCGCAGTCCCAAATTCTCCATTGCCATTTAGTCTAGTCAAATGGTGGCTTAACTGTAATAAAATTGCATAAGTTTTTTCTCAGCGGTTCTGTGTGTTTATTGCGCTGCTGAATACGAATTTCATGTTACCTGCCTCGACTTCACAACGAAAAATGTAAAAAAATCTCGAACGTTTCGCTCTCCGTTCCATTTTTCACTTAGATCTCGTGTCCGCCGCTCGTGGACTCGCGGTAGCGTTCTCGCTTCCCGAGCACGGGGTCCCGTGTTCGATTCCCGGCGGGGTCAGGGATTTTCACCTGCCTCGAGATGACTGGGTGTTTGTGTTGTCCTCATCATTTCATCATCATCCAGGAAAGTGGCGAAATTGGACTGAGCAAAGATTGGGTAATTGTACGGGGGCTGATAACCACGCAGTTGAGCGCCCCACAAACCAAACGTCATCATCCACTTAGATCTCGAGGAGTATGCGTCTTTCGAAGATGACCACCCTATACGACGGAATTTCCAAAAAAATCACTTGCCATGTTTGATTTTATGACGACGATACCGGCGCTAGAAAGTGCAGAAAAGCAGCAATTTTTTGTCCTTGTGCGAAAACGCGAAAAGCTCACACTCCCTTCCACTAAAACTCCAATAACACATCATCTTATCAACAAAAACCCCTACACCACGTACAAGTACATTAAACGTCCTACAGGAGACATCTGTAACGTTCAGTTTTCTCATAATGGGGAAGGAGCGAAGTGAAAATCATGAAAAATGCCTTTTGCGCCCTACAGCCAAACGTCAGCTTCCAAATATCTTATCTCCCATTGGAGCTGTACTTTCGGTGTATTGCTCTTAAAAGAAGTTGTTTTGAACGGATGTATGGGAAAGCCTGTATGATTAAAACACTAACAAATTATATTTACAACATATTAGGTAGATGACACTGAACATGAAATCTGTATGTGGTAATGTACTTGTCATGAAATAAGTGAATGTTGAGCCCAGAATTGGGTAATCACTTTGGTCGACCTGGATAAGCGCTCCACTAACTTGGTACCCTTCTGCCCGTCTGTGTACCCATCGAACAGGAAATCAAAAATGACTAGGGTGTTTTTAGGAATTTTGTGGCATAGAGTGATTATCTTCCAAAGATGTATACTTTTCAAGATATAAGCGAAAAACTGAACAAAGTGCGAAACGTTTCAGGCTTTTTTCCGTTTTCCGTCGTGAAGCCGACCTCTTACAAGGCAGCAAACGTGAAATTCGGATTCAGCAGCCCAAAAAACTTACAGAACTGGTGAGAAAAGACTTCCGCAATTTCGTTACGGATACGCCTGTTTTGAATACCAGTTGACTGGACTATTTCCTTTCCATGCATTTAATGGCAATAATAATAAACACAATATACTGAGCATTATTTCAGTTTATTTGCAGTGTACGGAGCATAAAAAGTGAAAATAAAAGTAAAACAGATTCCCGTGTAGAGACTCGGCCACACCGTCGGATTACCGTTATGTACTCTTTCCGCTACGCCAAACGCTGTCTGGAATCTATGCTAACATAAATGGCTCATGCGTAGCCTGATCCGCGCCAAATAAGATATTTTTTTCCAGACGCTAGGCAATTTGTAGGTCCAAGTTAATGGCATTTTCATTTCTCACCAAGCCCACAAATTTGGACGAAATCGGCGATGGTGGGTAGGCGTGGTCCCATTGTCAGGTTGGCCAACGGTGGTTCGTCCTGTGCACGCTTCTTTCTCCGAAGCAAGCGGTCAACACATTATCCTGTACAAACAAGCCTCTAACATGATCAACACTTCCCTTAGCGTCTACGTAACTACGTGCAGCTCTAAAAGTACACTCAAAAAGTCACGGCAATGTGTGTGGTAAAACGAATTCCGGGAATGACACTAAGCATTATAATCGCAAATTAAGAGGAGTGGGGGGGGGGGGGGGTAGGAGGTAGTTCATGCTTTAGATATTAGTGCAGACTAATTATCATGGCCGGCCACGGTGGCCGAGCGGTTCTAGCCGCTACAGTCTGGAACCGCGCGACCTCTACGGTCGTAGGTCCGAATCCTGCCTCGGGCATGGATGTGTGTGATGTCCTTAGGTTAGTTTGGTTTAAGTAGTTCTAAGTTCTAGGGGACTGATGACCATAGATGTTAAGTCCCATAGTGCTCAGAGCCATTTGAACCATTTTTTTGAAAACACACACACACACACACACACACACACACACACACACACACACACCTCCGAGGTAGGACTCGAACATCCGGCGAGAGGGGCCTCGCAATCCGTGACATGGCGCCTCTAACAGCGCAGCCACTCAGCGCGGCTAAACACAATTTAAAACTGAAGTTATAGGCTATTACAATTTTGCGAACTTCGCAACTCTACACTACAATAATTTTGCTCCTATTATCCATATACTGTCCTCTTGACTACATACAAAACAGGAAAACTGATGTATGCCCTATGGCGTGAGAAACATTTGGAAAATTTCTCCTAGTTACCACGATCGTTGCAGAACATCTCGACGTAAGATCAATGTCACAGTTCGGTTTTCAAGTAATATGAGCGAGTAATGGTCTGTGACTGTAACCTGTTTCTCATGAAGGCACGCACCGTTAAGACCATTATTGTGCAGCAGTTCCGCGTGATAGCGACATACGAACAAATAGTGGTGTCTGGCGGGGGGGGGGGGGGGTATACGGGAAACAAAGTCGTAGACACCACAATAGTGGGGCACTTTCCTTTCCGATCAAAGAGTTGCTATCGCAAAACTGAGGATACACATTTTTCTCCTCGATTGCTTTCCTGGAAAGAGGCAGCAGCCATTTTCGCCATTGCGGAGGCGCAGCGGAACAGCTGCGTACGACGGGAACATGGGGAGAGTGGTGGAGGGTGCGAATGGCGCGGCGCGGCTGGAACTCGACGGGGGCTGAACTGCAGCAGGACGCGGCGCCGCGGAAGGGGAAATTGATCGCCAGAAAGGGAAATTGATCGCCGTGAGAGGAGGAAGCGGAAACGATTGCCCATTTCCTTCGCAGGAGCAGTTCTGCTACATGCACCCCCCACGATGGTTGCAGGATTTGGCGACGGAAATGAAACCAAAATCCATGCTCGCTTCGTGTTTATGCAGGGCCTACTTTATAGCTCTGTGCTCCTACAGCTCCTGCAGATTAACAGAAAATAGGTAGAAGCTGCGGATCGGAATACAACGGAAAGTAATGCCCCTACTTAAGAGGTGGTAGCTTTATAACACAGCGCAAATGATCGATCTGTAAGAGGCAGTCAAATGAAAACGAGACAGATGGGGAAAAATAACTGTTTATAATTTCAAAAGTAGCAGCCATAACTGTTAGTTACTACAGTGAGATTGCTGTTGTCTACGGAACTATGATTGTGGACCCTGGCTCCAAAGCAATTGAAAGGCTACGAATATCTCTGAGGGCCTCAAAAATTGGAAATCGCATGGGGAAAGGTCGGGACTGTCTGGAGAATGTGTAAAAAAGGCTTCCCAGGGAAACTTCTACAGCGTAGTGGAAACACGTTACCAAGATTATTCCGAGTACGCTGCAGAAATTTCGCTGGAAAGCCTTTTTTTTACACATCCTCCAGACAGTCCCGATCTTTCCCCAAGCGATTTCCGCATTTTTAGAGCCCTAATGAAAGGTATTCGTGGTCGTCTTATTTGCTTTTGACAAGGAGGTGCATGTCTGGGTGCAATCGTGGTTCCGTAGGCAACCGCAAATATTTTTCCACCAAGGCCTTGGCAGTCTTGCCTCACAGTGGGATAAATGTATTTACAGTTACGACGACTACTTTTGAAACATTTAACATTTTTGTTACTTTCTTCCGCATCAGCTCGTTTTCATTTGACTGCATACATTCCGGAAGTGTAAATAACCGTGTAATCTAGTGAGGACCTACAGTCTGGAAGCGCACGACCGCTGCGGTCGCAGGTTCGAATCCTGCCTCGGGCATGGATGTGTGTGATGTCATTAGGTTAGTTAGGTTTAAGTAGTTCTAAGTTCTAGGGTACTAATGACCTCAGAAGTTAAGTACGATAGTGCTCAGAGCCGTTTGAACTATTGAACCAAGTGAGGACCTGATCTCGTTATATCTCACTGAATGGGCTGACGTTTGTTGGGTTGAGTTGTTTGGGGAAGGAGACCAGACAGCGAGGTCATCGGTCTCATCGGATTAGGTTAAGGACGGGGAAGGAAGTCGGCCGTGCCCTTTCAGAGGAACCATCCCGGCATTTGCCTGGAGTGATTTAGCGAAATGACGGAAAACCTAACTCAGGATGGCAGGACGTGGGACTGAACCGTCGTCCTCCCGAATGCGACTCCAGTGTCTAACCACTGCGCCACTTCGCTGGGTACTTAGGTTTCTTAGTTAATACTGATTAATGCCACGTGGGGGATTCTGAGTCAAAAGAATCTTATTACATTTATTATGCAACTCAGAAGCAACAAAAGTGTAGTCATGTGCTCGCCCTGTACCGTTATTCAGACATGCAAAAATCAGGCTCAAGAAGATAAACATTTTTGGGATGTAGTATCAGTTTTGACGAATAATAAGTATATGTACCCAGTTCCTCTGAATACACTGACGCGCCCATCCCATGCAACTCGCGTAGTATTGTAAGCAAACCAGTCCCAAGCAGATGTACACCTGCTGTCAAATTCGAATAGGCCTTCCGTGCGGTCTGCGTAATCGACCAATCGGAACAAAGCACACTTAAGAGTAGATATGCGCACGCAGTGCAACGCGCGTCTCAAATCAGTTCATATTCTACAGTTATTTATTTATTACGTGACATATATGACATTTCGAATCTTTGCAGTTATACTGAAGGAATGGGAGCTGGTCTGATATTAGTTTACTATTTACTCAAAACAGCAAAATTTTAGGGAGGGAGGTCGAGGAAGCACAAGCGGTGGTGATATGTCCCCGGTCTTCTAAAAAGAAAATACTGTTATGGGTTCGAAAAAATTTACTCGACATATTCCTCTTTGAGCTCAACACGTTTATGGCATCTTTGTTTGAGTTTCTTTAACCCATAAAAAATAAATAAATTTCGATTGTACTGCAAACCACTCACCCGCAGCCATCCTGACATCCTCATTGTTCAGAACTCGTGTTCCCTCGAGATGTTTCTTGGGGGTTGGGGGACCGATAATAATCTGAGAGGGCCAAGTCAGGTCAGTAGGGTGGATGTTTGACTATTTCAAAGTGGCAGCCTGCCAATTTTTGCGGCTTGATGGCCGCCGCCGTGTGAGGAGAGGTATGGTCTTGCAGAAACAAGATTCCTCAGCTTCATTAGACGTTTGGAGACGCTCTCAGTTGTTTAGTGAATGTATTCCAATCTCTGTCTACCCGAACGGTTCGGTTTTTACTGCCTTCCAGTAGCACGGAAGTTGCTCCATGATGTTTTAACACCTGTCCTATCATCTTGTCCCACTTCTTGCCGATTCTGCTGAGGACCACCTCATTTCTTATCAGTGCGTTTAATTTTCAGCATCCTTCTACAGCATCTCATCTCAAACTTTTCGGTTCTCTTATTTTCCAATTTTCCCACAGTCTGTGATTCACTGCCATGCAAGCTTGTGTTCCAAACATAAATTCTCAGCTTACGGCGTATGTTCGATATTAGCAGACCTCTATTGGCAAAGGATACCCTCTATGCCTTTGCTGACATTCTTTATATGTCCTGCTTGCTTCGTCAATCATATGTTATTTTGCTTCCAAGATAGCAGAATTCCTCAACACAAAAAAACACGAAGTTTCTCGCTTCTTTCATATCTGCTGCTTCTCATTACTTAAGTCTTTGTGTACCACGTGACCAATCCACACATGCCTTCCTCGCTCTAATGGTGCGTTAAATTACCTTCCTTCGCCAATTCTTTGCAGGACTTCCTGGTTGTTGGTTTTGCCTGTCCACTCTATTTTAACAGGCGTCTCCAGCACCATACCTCCGATGCTTCAAAAGACTTCGATTCATTCTTGCTTATTGTCCATGTTCACATCCATGTTACGCTCCAAATGCAGATCTTAATTCAGTATTTATGTTGTTTGAACAAAGCAGTCTTCTTTTATTCATGAATATTGCTTTTGCTTCTCTTATTATTTGTTTTACGTCTACTTCCCCTTTTTTCCGTCTTCAGTCATCTTACTTCCTAAACATTTGTATGATACGGACTCCAAACGTTGGAGTTTCTACATGAAATATTCATCCACTTCGTTTGGAAAAGTTGTAAGATGGTAGCCAGAATTTTGGTATACAATAGTATACCCTCGACTGCTTATACAATGAGGTGACATCATGAGATATGCACCTATACATACGGCGGTAGCATCATGTACACAAGTTATGAAAGGGGACTGCATGGGCGGAGCTGTTAATTGTTCTCAGATGATTCATGTGAAAAGGTTTCCGACGTGGTTACGGCCGCACAGCGGGAATTAAGTCTTTGTATGCGGAATAGTAGTTGGAGCTACAGTCGTGGGTCACCACGTTTCAAAAATCGTTAGGGAATTCCGTATTCCGAGATCCACAGCGTCAAAAGTGAGCCGAGAATACCATAGTTCAGGCATTACGCTGCACAACAGACCCCACACTGGCCAACCGTCTTCACTTAACGACGGAGAACAGAGGCGTTTGCATAGAGTTCTCAATGTTAACAGAGAAGCACACTGCATAAAATAAACCTAAAAATCAGTGTGGGGAGGCTAGCGTTGCTACCTCTGGATCTCGGGATCCCGGGTTAGATTCCCGGCCGGGTTGGGGATTTTTCGCTGCCCCGGGACTGGGTGTTTGTGTTGTCCTCATCATTTCATAATCATCGTCATCATTCGTGTCAGTGGCTATATTGACTGTGAAAAAAACTGGACTGTGGAAAAATCGGGGCTTTGTATGGGTGATGACCGCGTAGTTGAGTGCCCCACAAACCAAACATGATCATCAGTGTGGGACATACGACAAACGTATCTGATAGGACAGTGTGGCGAAATTTGGTGTTAAAGGGCTATGGCAGCAGACGACTGACGCGAGTGCGTTTGCCAACAGCACGATATCGTCTGCAGCGCCTCTCCTCGGTTCGTGATCATATTGACTGGATCCTAGACGACTGGAAAACGGTGGCCTGGTCAGATGAGTTCCGATTTCAGTTGGTAATAGCTGATGGTAGGGTAGGAGTGTGCCGCAGATCCCACGAAACCATCGACCCAAGTTGTCAGTAAGACTCTGTGAAAGTTGGTGGTGGCTCCATAGTCGTGTGGATTGTGTTCGCATGAAACTGACTGGGTCCTCTGGTCCAATTGAACCGGTCATTGACTGGAAAGGGTTATGTTCGGCTAATTGGAGACAATTTGCAGCCGTTCGTGACTTTCATGTTCCCAAAAAACGACTGAATTGTCACGGTTGACTGTGCGCCATGTCACTGGACTACAGTTTGTAACGTCCCCTTAGAAAAATTATAAAATTACTGTGCTTAAAGTGACACACAATATTTTTAGCGCAACGCAATCTGACTTTCAAAAATCCCTACAAAAGAATGGCCCTGACTAACAACAACCTATACTTTTCATGTATCACTTACCTCACAAAAATCTTCGTTACTCGAACTACTGCAATACAGCGAGCGCCACTACTGCCAGCTAAATAAAAGATTCTAACTACTGATAGGATTAAGTAGCAAATTAAAGATTTTGATAGAGAACAAACAATGTATTTACCTTAATAGTTTTCAAAAGTCATATATATATATATATATATATATATATATATATATATATTCCTGGAAATGGAAAAAAGAACACATTGACACCGGTGTGTCAGACCCACCATACTTGCTCCGGACACTGCGAGAGGGCTGTACAAGCAATGATCACACGCACGGCACAGCGGACACACCAGGAACCACGGTGTTGGCCGTCGAATGGCGCTAGCTGCGCAGCATTTGTGCACCGCCGCCGTCAGTGTCAGCCAGTTTGCCGTGGCATACGGAGCTCCATCGCAGTCTTTAACACTGGTAGCATGCCGCGACAGCGTGGACGTGAACCGTATGTGCAGTTGACGGTCTTTGAGCGAGGGCGTATAGTGGGCATGCGGGAGGCCGGGTGGACGTACCGCCGAATTGCTCAACACGTGGGGCGTGAGGTCTCCACAGTACATCGATGTTGTCGCCAGTGGTCGGCGGAAGGTGCACGTGCCCGTCGACCTGGGACCGGACCGCAGCGACGCACGGATGCACGCCAAGACCGTAGGATCCTACGCAGTGCCGTAGGGGACCGCACCGCCACTTCCCAGCAAATTAGGGACACTGTTGCTCCTGGGGTATCGGCGAGGACCATTCGCAACCGTCTCCATGAAGCTGGGCTACGGTCCCGCACACCGTTAGGCCGTCTTCCGCTCACGCCCCAACATCGTGCAGCCCGCCTCCAGTGGTGTCGCGACAGGCGTGAATAGAGGGACGAATGGAGACGTGTCGTCTTCAGCGATGAGAGTCGCTTCTGCCTTGGTGCCAATGATGGTCGTATGCGTGTTTGGCGCCGTGCAAGTGAGCGCCACAATCAGGACTGCATACGACCGAGGCACACAGGGCCAACACCCGGCATCATGGTGTGGGGAGCGATCTCCTACACTGGCCGTACACCACTGGTGATCGTCGAGGGGACACTGAATAGTGCACGGTACATCCAAACCGTCATCGAACCCATCGTTCTACCATTCTTAGACCGGCAAGGGAACTTGCTGTTCCAACAGGACAATGCACGTCCGCATGTATCCCGTGCCACCCAACGTGCTCTAGAAGGTGTAAGTCAACTACCCTGGCCAGCAAGATCTCCGGATCTGTCCCCCATTGAGCATGTTTGGGACTGGATGAAGCGTCGTCTCACGCGGTCTGCACGTCCAGCACGAACGCTGGTCCAACTGAGGCGCCAGGTGGAAATGGCATGGCAAGCCGTTCCACAGGACTACATCCAACATCTCTACGATCGTCTCCATGGGAGAATAGCAGCCTGCATTGCTGCGAAAGGTGGATATACACTGTACTAGTGCCGACATTGTGCATGCTCTGTTGCCTGTGTCTATGTGCCTGTGGTTCTGTCAGTGTGATCATGTGATGTATCTGACCCCTGGAATGTGTCAATAAAGTTTCCCCTTCCTGGGGCAATGAATTCACGGTGTTCTTATTTCAATTTCCAGGAGTGTATATACATATCAGTTCATGACATCCAGTCTTACAAATTTACTGTCTCTGATGGACACACGTGCAGATCATCCGCTCTCAAAACTCCGCCATGTCTCTCCCCACATCCACCACTGCTGGCGGCTCACCTCGAACTGCGCAACGCTACGCGCTGTTAACAGCGAACTGCCCAACGCTACAATAGCCAACAACAATGCAAATCAGCCACAGACTGCACACAGCACAGCCAGTCATTTTCATACAGAGCGCTACGTGGCGTTACCAATACAAAGAAAACCTAAACAGCCTACTTACAAGTTGTTTGCGATTGGTTTGAAGAACATTCTGGACGATTCGAGCGAATGATCTGGCCATCCGTATCGTCCGACATGAATGTCATCGATTATGTATGAGACCTAATCGAGAGGTTAGTTCGTGCACAAAATCCTGTACCGGCACCCAACCCTTTCGCAATTGTGGACGGTCACAGAGGCATGGACTTCCAAAGACTTGTTGAGTCCATGCCACGTTGGGATGCTGCACTACGCTGCCCAAAAGGAGGTATCCCTTGTCTCTTGTCACCCCAGTCTGTGATGACTCGTACCAGTAGGAAACTCACCCAAGTGTCTGCGTGTTTTCTTGGCTAACCTCTGGCGTTTCTCCAGTAGCAGGCCTTGTCTGGCCTGGACAGGTGCGGGTGATTAGTGGTGGACAGGTGGCGGCAGGGGCCAGACGCTGCTGGAGATAAGCTGGATCGCGTGACGCGGCGGCCTGGAGCCGGCGGGTGACGCACCGCGCCGCTCCGTGTTTGGAGGGGGCGCCTGCTCTGCAGTAGGCTGCTAGGCTGCCTGCCTGCCTGCCTCTCCGAACTGACTCACGCCAGCTGTTGCCATACCGCAGGCAGTGGAGTGGCGCGGCGCCGCTGTGAGATTGTGATGCAGAGGCTGCGATGGATAACAGTGAACATTGTTTTCTGGACAGTTTCTTTCTGAGTAGTTGCAGTACTGTTCATCTTTACTTCAGAGCCAATAGGATTGGTACATTTCTCAATACTCACCTGTTTATAATATGCTACATAAAAATGTATAGCTTGCAAGATGGTTACTATTTTATTTTTTGTTAAAGGAAAGATATAACAATAAATTAATTTAAAAAAGCAGGGCAAGGAAGGGTAATATCTGTAATCGGACGCACGAGCAAGAAACTAGTGGTGGGCCAAACCATGACTTCCCGGCATCGGTGATTCCTGTGAATACTGGATTTCGGTAACTGCGACTTTTAATTGTGTTTTGTCATTGTTTAAAATCGCAGTTAACGATTTTACAATTTCTTATCCCTCCACAACGTTAAAAAGGGATTTCTGCTAAGTGATTGGTCGCGAGTGCCGGCTACGATGATAAACGGCAGAAATCGCATTTCAACGTTGCAGAAAGATAAAAAAGTATATCTTTCAACAGGTATTTCTAGGCACGTGAACCGTCGTAGCAACGGAAGTGGTATTTTCTCATGTAAAGTATGCAAAACTGAATATTTCAACAGTGTAGCATGCCACTCATTATGCGACTTGGAAGTGTAAAGTGTGAAAATATTTCAACATTGTCGCATTGTACTCATTATGCGACTTGAAAGCGTTGGTAAATAAATCTGAAATGCACTATGAGTGAGTAATTAAAATTAAATTCTACCTTTGCTAAAGGCGTCCTGTACTCCGTAAACTGTGTGCCATGCACTTATTGATTCATTATGTGTTTTAAGGTTGATGATATGCAAGTGAAAAGAGTGGGTAGTAAGGTTGTTCCAGTTCAAAGTTGACATCGGGAATCGTCTAAGTGCAATACCTGAAGATACATTCGTTGGTTTACCCGTGAATTGTAGTGCTGAGAATAAATATTCGTCTTTAAATACACTATCAGTACTGCTAAACTTTCGGTACATAGTGCACACCTTGCCCTCTTGCAAAAAAAATGGTTCAAATTGCTCTGAGCACAATGGGACTTAACATCTGAGGTCATCAGTCGCATAGAACTTAGAACTACTTAAACCTAACTAGCCTAAGCACATCACACACATCCATGCCCGAGGCAGGATTCGAACCTGCGACCGTAGCGGTCACGCGGTTCCATACTGAAGCGCATAGAACCGCTCGGTCACCAACGGCCGGCTTGTCCCCTTGCGTTTTCCGTTGTTCATGTACCTACGATGTGCGTGTGCAGTAGTCATCAACAGAATTTTATCCAGTTTTAGCGTCTTCAGTCTTCTCGTGTTCTATTAAATTGCACGATGTATTTCAAATCCTACGGATCCATCTTCATATGCACATAGTCTAATACATAATTTTCATATTTTGTTCTTGAGTGAGGCAAAATGCATTTTCCTGTTATGAGAAAGTTAATGTTAGGTTTCGTATTTCGTGAATCGAGTGCGGAAATATGTGAAAAACAATAAAAAATGAAAAACTTACCCAAAAAACAACGAAGAACATTTTTAACTTTGAGGACAGCATACGTTGGTTTAATCATACTGTCGACGCACATTACGCCACTCAAGGTGCACTTTGTATATAACTGTTCAAAAATATTTCACAGATTTAGTTTTTAACGTGATGTGATCCAAGATGTTTATCATATAGTGTCAGTTTTAAGAAGTTGATAAATGCGAGGAATAAATTTGAAATAAGCCCATAAAATTACTAAAATAACTAGGGCCAACGAAATCTGTTCATTTAATGTGGATTGAGGCTCTTTGATTCTGTGGTGGTATATTTCCAGTTGTTATAACAGATTTCTGGTCTTCCCATTGGCTTCATTATGTAGTACTATTAAATTTTTTTTCTATCTTGTTAATAAGATGTTTGGTTTCCAGCATATGCTATGCAAAAACTGATTTTTCAAAATGGTTGAGTGACGTTATGTACGGCGACACTATTAATAAATCAATGTTTGCTGGCCTCAAAAGGTTAAAAATGTTCTTCCGTGTTCATTTGGTAAGTGTTTCCCACTGTTCCTACACATTGCCGCACTCCATCCACGGTAAAACGACGAATGTAATTTTGTTTCTCGGCGCTAATTAGCTTGGCTCAGTTCGTCGACCATAGGTAGGTTATACAGCCATAGCGTGAGACGTAAGGTTATTTGAACAAGTTGCGAACGCCTGTGAACAGACGGCACATAACTTTGAACGTCAATTACTGCTTTTAACTGCCGCTTGTGACCTGTTATAGCAACTTCTCACAGATACCGCAGTCAGACTAGATGGCGTGACGTAAGGCGCTCAGAAAGAAGTGCGACCTTCAGCCAGCAGATGACACACAGCGTTAACTGTTAAATGCTACTTTTAGTTGCTATTTGCTACTTGTGAGTGAAATCGCAAGCAGATACTGTGAAGTAATTGTTGTGGAAACTGTGACTTGCCACTTCATTAATAAGAGATACGTGATTTTTCGCCCACTCCTACCACAAAGCACAAACTGCTCAGCGTACTACACGGGACAGGCTATGTACAAAATTCCTAATGAGTTTATATAGACAAAAATGAGAACTCAGCAGAACATGCATCGCAGGGTAAGGGGTTGATTAATAAAAATCTGCGGGGGAGAGGGTAACCATCACTTAATGAGACAATTAAATGCCAACTCTGATACAACTAGAACTGTATTCCGAGTTGTACAGTAATCCTTTCAGAATTGATTTAAATAGCACAGGCACACAGTTATTAAAGGGTTTTGTCCACCTGAGGAATGATGAGACATAGTATATTTTATTTACACTGAAAATGATAGATCAGAATTAGAACAAAACTGCAACTCTCTGCAGTTCCACACAGATGATGTAGTTTGTAGAAGTAAAATTTATATTTAAACAAGAAGACCGTCTAACATGCTGTAGTGCTCACTAAAACTGCGTTATAAATTTTCACACGCACGTAACTATTTTGTCACCAATTGCAACAGAAAACGTTTTCCCGCCCCTTGCTAAATGTTGATGAAAATGGAAGAAATACATGTTATAACCTGGCGTGACACAACCTTACTCAAACATCGTTCCGAAAAGATCATCTTAAACAGTGTCGGCTACTAATTTCTACGGAAATGGCGTGGTTTTTCTGGGACAAACAAGTATGGTGCACAGTAGCAGCAGCAGGAAGTGTACTTATTTAGATATGCATGCAAGACGACACACGAACTGATTAAGACATCGCTTTCTGTTAAACAGATGACTCACATGCATGGCAGAAGTATTCTCCATGACGGAAAAAAGTAACCAGCCCTACGATGGCTCTAATCATCGAAACTCGTAGGTAACTTAAAAAAAAGTGCAAATTGATGAACAGTAAATTGATGGTGTTATGTTCTTATATAAAATTGTTCTGATACCACTGACAATGGACCTCTTCTGCTGCAAGCTCTTTGCTTCTGATATTTTGGGAAGCGGTAGTATGGACCAAACAAGAAGTAGAAGAGATGTTTCGCAGTAACGGAGATGAAAACGTGCTCATAGCTGTTTCGGTATACCCTTTAGAATCCATGTTTACTGAACTTTTTTTCTTATTTTGCCCTCTCAAAATATGGAAAACAAAGAGCTTGACGTAGAGGTCCACATTCAGAGGTATCAGAACGATATTTTCTTATAACTTGCGATTCGGTCGTTTCCGGAGCACAGTCCCTTTACTGAAATTGGCTCATTTACTCTTCTGTATCATCCATGAAAGTTTGTATCATCATCACGGTATCACCCAGTATCTCCTTCTGTTCCTGTACACGGTGAATAAAAAGTCTAAATATGGTTTCTCTCCAGTTGTGCCGTCGTCATTTGGTTTCTTTTATTTGGAAAATTGCAAGTTTACATAAATGTTGGCGCGGACTTTTGTTATGAAGGACTGTTTCTGTTCGTATACACTAGTTTATTTAAAAACTACAGGCAATATAAACATCTTAGCTTCTATTATGCCTCTTCTGATATTTTCTTATACATCCAAAATACACTCCTGGAAATTGAAATAAGAACACCGTGAATTCATTGTCCCAGGAAGGGGAAACTTTATTGACACATTCCTGGGGTCAGATACATCACATGATCACACTGACAGAACCACAGGCACATAGACACAGGCAACAGAGCATGCACAATGTCGGCACTAGTACAGTGTATATCCACCTTTCGCAGCAATGCAGGCTGCTATTCTCCCATGGAGACGATCGTAGAGATGCTGGATGTAGTCCTGTGGAACGGCTTGCCATGCCATTTCCACCTGGCGCCTCAGTTGGACCAGCATTCGTGCTGGACGTGCAGACCGCGTGAGACGACGCTTCATCCAGTCCCAAACATGCTCAATGGGGGACAGATCCGGAGATCTTGCTGGCCAGGGTAGTTGACTTACACCTTCTAGAGCACGTTGGGTGGCACGGGATACATGCGGACGTGCATTGTCCTGTTGGAACAGCAAGTTCCCTTGCCGGTCTAGGAATGGTAGAACGATGGGTTCGATGATGGTTTGGATGTACCGTGCACTATTCAGTGTCCCCTCGACGATCACCAGTGGTGTACGGCCAATGTAGGAGATCACTCCCCACACCATGATGCCGGGTGTTGGCCCTGTGTGCCTCGGTCGTATGCAGTCCTGATTGTGGCACTCACCTGCACGGCGCCAAACACGCATACGACCATCATTGGCACCAAGGCAGAAGCGACTCTCATCGCTGAAGACGACACGTCTCCATTCGTCCCTCCATTCACGCCTGTCGCGACACCACTGGAGGCGGGCTGCACCATGTTGGGGCGTGAGCGGAAGACGGCCTAATGGTGTGCGGGACCGTAGCCCAGCTTCATGGAGACAGTTGCGAATGGTCCTCGCCGATACCCCAGGAGCAACAGTGTCCCTAATTTGCTGGGAAGTGACGGTGCGGTCCCCTACGGCACTGCGTAGGATCCTACGGTCTTGGCGTGCATCCGTGCGTCGCTGCGGTCCGGTCTCAGGTCGACGGGCACGTGCACCTTCCGCCGACCACTGGCGACAACATCGATGTACTGTGGAGACCTCACGCCCCACGTGTTGAGCAATTCGGCGGTACGTCCACCCGGCCTCCCGCATGCCCACTATACGCCCTCGCTCAAAGTCCGTCAACTGCACATACGGTTCACGTCCACGCTGTCGCGGCATGCTACCAGTGTTAAGACTGCGATGGAGCTCCAAATGCCACGGCAAACTGGCTGACACTGACGGCGGCGGTGCACAAATGCTGTGCAGCTAGCGCCATTCGACGGCCAACACCGCGGTTCCTGGTGTGTCCACTGTGCCGTGCGTGTGATCATTGCTTGTACAGCCCTCTCGCAGTGTCCAGAGCAAGTATGGTGGGTCTGACACACCGGTGTCAATGTGTTCTTTTTTCCATTTCCAGGAGTGTACTTCACATGTTTTGTCCACGTGCTGTTCTTATCAAAAAATATACGTTTATGGTTTATAGGAAAATGACACGTAACTGACGTACATGCGTACCACGTTACAGTTTTTAATCATCCATTTATTGTCGTTCTGTCCCTCGTGTTTCGAATCATTCCTAGGAAACTAATGGAAATAAAAAAGACAAACATGAAAAAACGGGTTCCAAAATGAATTCGGAGACCGAATACTCTGGTACAGTAAAAATGAAGTCCGGATTTCAAAGCACAATAAAATAGTAAAATAGGGAAGAAAAACAGCGAAAGTGAGCACCAAAATATGCAAAGGTGAAAACACACACGCGTGGTAGCTTCACAGAAGTCACCCTATTGAAGGCTGCTACAATACACGGAGGTCATCCTGAGATCTTCCTGTGTAACACTCCTGCGTCTTTCAGTGAAGATGAAGATGTTCTTTCGACGTCGCATGTTACAAGTGCATGTAAAAAGCACCATATTTATTCTTCAATTTATTCTCTTCAGTATTTGTTTCTTCACCACAAAGCTTTTTAAAATAATTGACTTAGTGTTTTGTAACTGGAAGTTTTCTCTAGCATCTGATTCAGTTTCTCGAACCCCCGTGTGCCTTTGACGACATTTTTTTTTTTAAATTTCGCTTATCAGAGAAAGTGTATGTTCCAATGAATTACTTCGAGTTTCCAGCTACTTTAAAATACAGGTATGTTGGAGAAACGGATGTGGATGTACTGTATCTTTTCTTGGGTGTCGCTTTTAGCAAAACATTCTCTGACTGCGGCAACACTGATTGCATTTTCTGCATTTAGGGAATTCCAAACATCTTTCATACTGAAATGTTCTGAGTAATATCACAGCCTGTAACCACGTTTCCCCACAGACCCAAAACTGCCTTTAATAGGTAAAGCCAAATTTGGAAGGAGTTGAATGTAGGATTGTGTGACTTGACAGACGATTTCTTCACACCAGAAACAAGAAGAACCAGGTCTTTATACTGACTTCTGACACGATGTAAACCGTGAGCATGGCGTAGGGCAAAAAAAAAAAAAAAAAAAAAACCTTCAGTACAGTTCCCGCGTCATCGGAGTGTAGAAATAACAACTCTCTGCCATACCGTATCCCTTCAGGGCGCAAGGAAGCTGATGAGCCAGTGAAAAATTTAACAGTGGAATGTTTCACTTGGTCAAGTATTTGTATAGGACGAAATGGTCTATTCCATGCTTTTATATTACCAACTACAGCACTGATAAGTTTTCGTGCTTAATGTATTCAGATCATTACGAATTACTTCTTGAAAATGCTGTGGAACATAGTTTTTGTACACTGTAGATTCGTCCAGTATCCTTAAATTTGTGTATTTTTCAAAAAGTACACGAAGATGCACATTATTCAGTTTACACAACGGAATGTCGAAACCTACTAATGCAAAAACAAATCTTTGAAAAATTTATCCCTGTAACTCGATTGTTCCCCAATATTGCTTTCAATCAATTGCTGGTTTACCTTAAAGTTATTCTTAAACCTCTCCCAATGCCGCATGGTATTAACGCGCAGCACAATGTCTCAGTTTTTTCTTCGCCGTTACACTCTCTTCACGCACGAAACAGACACTGCCGTCTTCACGAAAGTATTTCTACCAGACTCGTTTACGCATTTGCGTAAGAGTGCTGATTGAGAGGTGTCTGTGGGTGGCATTCCCTAATTACAACAGCGAGCGCTCGTGCACTAAAAGGCCGTGTCCCACGTGAGAGACAGAAGCGAGCGACAGCTTCGGGCGACAAAACACAACCGCCGGTGTAGGTATGGTAGTGTCCTACTTGAGCGACATCTGTGTCGCTGCCTGTCTCCCGCTGCAACTGGCGACGTTTGAATTCAAACGTGTTCCGAGTCTCGTCGCTGCAGCACGCGCGACACAGAGCGACAGCCACGTGTCGTCTTGGCAAAGCAGTGGAGCGGACGCGACGGCAGCTATGAATTACGTATCATCCGATTTTAAGAAAACTATTCGGTGAAAAAATTTGATTCTTCCGGAACCTATAGCTTGAATCCTTAAATAATAAAGGTCGGAATTTATATTCGTTATTCGTCATAGTTACTGTGCGGCACGAAATGGAGTACATGGCTGCAAGACATTTTTAAGAATTTGCAGACGTAAAATCACATTGTGTAGACTTTCCGTATAGTCCATTTAAGGCCATACATTATTGCGTATGAAATGTAACCAATATATCTACATCGAATTTAAAGTTGAGATCTGAATGATATATCTTTTCATTCTCGAGATATTGGTTGTTATATCCGCGGACGGGTCGCTCGCGTCGAGTCCAAACCTTTCCTGCGCTTCGGGAATCAAGTGGTCGTAAAAATCGTCGTATCTCATAAAAGGTTCAAGATACCGAAACGACGATTTTTGGAAATGACAGCACGCAGAAAGGACTATTTTATCATATGATTAACACTCGATATGTTTTTGTAAACGCGTGAGCAGAGCGAAAACAAGACTCCCTATAACTTATACCATGAGGTTTTGTTCAAATTTTCATAGGCAAACAAAGGAAGAGAAACAGGTAAACGGGTTATCAAAGTGCCCAGCATGAGGTCTAGTTTGGCATGAAAATATTTAACTGCTTGAAAGTAATCACGGTAATGAACGAAAACTTAATTAATAAGCTGAGGAAAAATTGAAGTATTTCACGAAAAGCTGCTTTTTAATGAAGTGTCAAAAATGTCATCTGTTAAAGACCTAGCTATTTTGCACATAAAAAGATACATTGGTGTGATATTTAAATGTCAAAAAGGCTTCCTTCGAATCAAGTACGTCAGGAAGGCAAACGAGGAGTCAGTAAGATCATGCTTTCTGAATGAAACTTGAAATTAAAAAATGGAAGGAATCACTCAAATATTTTATAAAATTATTTGTGTAAAAGAAATAAGCAGATCAGGGAAACATTCTATGTGCCTTTGAATGATGCTCGAAATCATGAACAGAAAATAAGGTGCACCAAACGTTTCCATAATATTTTTTATTTCATGCTTTTAGACATCATTACACAAAATGTTTGATTTCTTTCCAAAATTTTGTATGCTTTACTTTTACAGACTAGTTAGAATAATTGAAACGCTTGGCCTTAACACTGACTGCTGATGAACTACGTTCGCAACATGAAATATCTGTAAAATTTCATGGTTCATTGTAATTTATTAGGAATTAAATGTGTGTGATATGCTGTGATAGGTGTGAAGATAAAGTTCTTTGGCAAGAGCTTAAAAATATACTTAACGATGCAATGTAAACCGTATACCTAAAACTTAGTATACATAATCGTACATAATTGAGTCAGTAATAAAAAACACGAATTGCCGGACATCAAACCCAGGACCTTAAACTCGCACATAATTACGAACTGTATACACTACTCCTACACCGCAGCTACCTGTTGTCCATGTATGTCATTCTTTATCTTTATGTTTGCATTTAGCGTCGTTATTCATGTAATAATTATTCCTCCATATTTATTGGCTGTTAAAAGTTCTTGATCATGTAAAAAAACATTCGTCTTTAATTTATTGATGATAGTCGAATGCTCCTCTGCTCATTCACGTGTATTCGAAGAACTTGTCTGGTGATCTTCGTAGTTGACGATACTTACGAAATTTTCCATGGAGATTTCTCCATTTGTAAATTTCATGCAGAGCATTCCTTTTCGCTTTGTTTTCTTAAGTAAACCTAATTCTGTAGCGTTGCTCCCGAGGTACAGTATTCTACAGGTTAAGGACGCCGTTTTATAGAAACAGCGGTTGGCTCTAAGCAGCCATCTTGTAGCGCGACATGGTCGCTCGCACGCAGGACTCCGAAGGTTGAGGCCCGATGTTGCTGCTTGTCGCTGGAGTGTCGCGTATCCAGAAGTCGCTCACTTCTGTCGCTCACGTAGGACACGGCCTTAACGAGCATTGCACAACATACTGCAGTTGGAATTCGGGAATTCACCGTCCATGCCAATGACGTCATTCCGATGCGATAACTGACTGAGGAATGATGATTCATCTGCCCAATCGCAGCAAGTTTTTCTCCTTACAGTATTATTTCACAACATCCTGGTTATACCTTCGCAATGATTTCTTGCGCGTTCAGTCGAAGTTAATTTTTATAAGTCGATAAAAAAGAGAATTACTGTTTGTTACATGAGGGCTAGGAGTGAAATATGCACTTTCAAACTGACAGTTTTCGGTAATATATGCTGTTTCAATTAAAAATGATACAATAAGTAAGCAAAAACATGATTTTGCAAAATTAGCATATATAAGCACCAACAAAGTCAAAAGCTGTGGCTAACGAAGTGTAGTCTTTGTGCGTATCCATAAAAGTGGGGGAAAAATTATGAGTTTAGCACACACATAGAAATCCTGCTTTTACATGTATCTGCGTTCTTATTGACCGTGTGTGTGAATAAGCTAGTTTCATCTGCGCCGTATTTTGGCTCTCAGCCTCGTGTGAAAAGCATTATCGTAGCTGTTCACCTGTTACACAGTAGCACCGGAGAAAGCTAGCCGGTAATCGCCAACACATGGACGGCCAAACTGCCCCTCACGTGATGTGCATACATCTTGGCGGTATGTTTGGGCCGCCCGTTTTCTGTGCGCCCCACTTCTCGTGTGTGCCTTGATTTGGCTAATTAGAGCCGAAAGGATAGATAAGCCGAAAGGAAAGATAAGCAAGCGAGCGTTGTAATTTATTTTTTTTTTTTATTCTCGTGATGCCGAGGTTATGGAGACAACTGCGAAACCATCGACTTCAGCTTTGTGAATTTCGCGCAGAAGACTGAGAACGGTGGAGGTGGGAAAAGACGGGATGGGGTAAGCAGTCCTTACTGATTACCAGGCATTTTATTTGTGCAGCTTTAGTGATGCTTGATACTGTATTCATTTCACCCGCAATTTAACTCTTCGGATCATCTCATTTCATGTCTGCACATGTTGCAACTCCCTTATATTATTTGAGTACCGTAAACTGTTTCTTTTATAAAAATCAGAAGCTGTGAGTTACGATTTTATAGTCTTATATTCACACAAATATTGAGTTCCCGTCCGACTCTCATTCATGTTTTCTTTTTGGCTTTTGGCCTGCAGGCCACTGCCATGTATTAATGGTTACGCGAATAATAGATCAACTAAAGCATTAGATGCCGCTTCGCCAATGCACTACCAGACTGCTATCTTCCAGCTTAACTTAGATCGCGGCAACGCTAAACATCAGTATGTCAGCACAACATGGATTTCTTATTCACATTCGTTGGCTTCCCCAATTCACAACCAAACTGTCTTCCAACATAATCTAGACGTGGGGGAGCGGCACAGGTCAGCCTGTCACCACAACCTACGTTCAGAACACTAATTTAGATAAAATAGAGATATTGACAATGTTCTGTCGTCTTTCTGTTTGCGCACGTAGGTGACGGTGCACACCAAATCATCATTAACGTTACGGCACAGAGTCGACATCCATTATCGGTAGGTTCAGCAGACCCCAAATAATTTCTGGTTAAAGTAGAATGAGTCGTACAAAAGAGCCACTGTCTTAAAATATCTGTCTGGCTTTTTCCTTTTTTTCTTCGGCGGCGGGCGAGGGCACTTGTCTTTTCTTTCGTTGACTAATCGTACAGCAATTGATTTTATCCTCTCAGTGAGCGGTATGTTTTACACGGCATGGGCACACAGTAAAGTATTTCATACCATTCAGTATTGCGGTGTCATTTTCAGAAATGGATTAAGTGATGAATTCAGATCTACCTTGTACATGAGTGACGGCCTCCATGTTGGTTTTGTACCTTTTTCACTCTCAATCGAATATTTTTTCGCAACTGCGTAACGATAAACTCTCGCCGTAGTTCCTTATTATTATCTGTGGGAACGCATTACAAAAACAAGCAATAAGCTATAGGCGTTTGTCACCACATAGTTCGAATTGCTTCGTTTTACCTAACCTGTTCACTAACCGCATTGAACAAACTGGCACGTACTGGAACGCCTCTCTAAGCCATTTGCAAATTCAGGCATTCGTACCACGTACGTGAGACCTCGCCGCCTTGAGCGTCGATCGCCATAATTTTTGTGCTTTCTTCCCTCGTAGGGGCGTTCACGAAATTGCATGGCTTCGGTTTCACCCGGTGCGAAATGAATGGGCCATTGTTGGTGCACCGCCATCGAGCCATTCGGGAAATTCACACGTTCCAATTCCTAATGACTTTTCCTCTATATCGGAACTACGTAAGAAAAGTGTTCTGCTGCTCTTGATTAGCATGAAATGCTGTCTAAACCCATTACCATGTTCGTTACAGCGGACGGCTGTTGTGCGAGCAGAATGAGGCCCTGCAGTCACATTGAGGAGGAATAGGACAAAATTCTCGTACGATCATTATAAGATAGGTTTTTCGTGATTTCTATGAAGTTTTTAAACCACTCCAGGTCAATGCCGGGTGGTTTCCTCAACAAGCCAAGGCGTTTCCTGCGCAGTCCTTGTGACAATGACCACAATTTCAACGAGCCTTAGAACACAAACCTTCGTCCTTAGAGATGACGTTACTTGATAATCACATCCAGTGTTGTGTAAAAATTTAAATCCTCGTAAGAATCATAGCTTCTAATTGACCTGCATCCTTATTTAACACTGAGATATCATCAGTCAACCTAGTGTCTATATTCGTACCATGGGTTGTAATTATTTCTATACGTCGTAGTTTCTCCGACTTCACCTGTTGCCATCTGACAGCAAGGCAGGAGGGTTCAAATGGCTCTGAACACTATGGGACTCAACTTCTGAGGTCATCAGTCCCCTAGAACTACTTAAACATAACTAAAGACATCACACACATCCATGCCAGTGGCAGGATTCGAACCTGCGACCGTAGCGGTCTCGCGGTTCCAGACTGTAGCGCCTAGAACCGCACGGCCACTCCGGCCGGCAAGACAGGAGGGAATAAGCACCCCTGTCTACATTATGCTTAATAGTTGCTTCTTCTCGATTTTCTCCATATTTTAAGACAACCACCTCTTCTCTATACAATTTCTACACTGCTCGCATGCCTTATGCCACTCTCAGCATATAAAAAATCCGTCTGCAGTCTGTCCTGTCAAATGCTTTTTCTAAGTCGTCGAAGGCAGTAAATGTCTACTGCACGTTCTTAGTGTTTCCTCAAGAATTAATCATAAGACGAGTATTGAATCTCTAGTGCCCACACCTGTTCTAAAGCCAGATTAGTCGCCCATGATCCCTGCATCTAACCTTTCTTCGATGCCTCTCAGAGTAATAGAGGGCAAGATCTTGGCAGGCCCTATATTCACATTTGTTTGCAGATGTTTTCTTTGGGACTGGCACTGCAACTCATTTGTTTGAATTCTATTGGGAGTTCCACAGTACCGTATGTACGTTTTCGGAGATGGAACATTTCTTCATGTAGCTGTTCTCCAGGGGCTTTCCCAGACTTTATCTGCCTGAATGTCAGGTCGAACTCATCGCGCCTTTGTCGGGAAAGACTTCATGAAAGCCAACTTCTAAATTGAAGGATCGCGCGCGCTACACACACACACACACACACACACACACACACACTCTCTCTCTCTCTCTCTCTTCTGTCCATCTAAAGTCTGTTGCCATATCTCTGAGACCCAAGTGAGCGAAGATCTGTCATGCGCATGCAGCAGCGGCACTCTCGTTCGCAAAAAGTTACATAACTCGTTGTGAGGCAGTGTGTGTTAGTCCTGTGATACACCACATTCCTGCCAAGCTGTAGTTTTGCTCCCTTGTGTTCGCCACAGTAGAGCATTGTTGCTTCAGCTCATCGTGCTATTTAAGTGGCCGTGGACATTCAGCGCCTCCTCGTCTGTGACCCGTTCTTAATGCGATACACACACACTATACGAGGGGCGTTTGAAGTCCGTGCAAAAATAAGAACTACTTACGTGTTTGGGGGTACACCTTTTTTTTTCGACATAGTCTCCTTTTAGACCTTTAGACTTCGTCCAATGCTGTTCTAATTTGTTGATCCCTTCCGAATAATAGGAATTGTCCAAGTTTTCAAAATAGGTATTAGTTGCTGCAATCACCTTCTCGTTTGAATAAAATCTTTGTCCCGCCAGCCATTTCTTCAAATTTGGGAACAAATAGTAGTCAGAGGGAGCCAAGTCTGGAGAATAAGGGGGATGTGAAATGAGTTGGAATCCTATTTCCATTAATTTTGCGACCACAACTGCTGAGGTGTGTGCTGGTGCATTGTCGTGATGGAAAAAGACTTTTTTTGTGGTCCAATCGCCTGCGTTTTTCTTGCAGCTCGGTTTTCAAACGGTTCAATAACGATAAATAATATGCACCTGTAATAGTTTTACCATTTTCCAGATAGTCGATGAGGATTATTCCTTACGAATCCCAAAAGACAGTCGCCATAACCTTTCCGGCCGAAGGAATGGTCCTCGCCTTTTTTTGTGCAGATTTTGTCTTGGTAACCCATTGTTTAGATTGTTTTTTGATCTCAGGAATATAGTAATGTATCCATGTTTCATCCACCGTGACGAAACGACGCTTAAAGTCCTGCGGATTCTTCCTGAACAGCTGCGAACCATCCTTGCAAACACTTCACACGATTCCGTTTTTGGTCAAGCGTGAGCAATCGCGGAACCTATCTTGGGGATACCTTTCTCATGTCCAAATGTTTATGAAAAGTATTATGTACCCGTTCGTTCGAGAAGCTCTTTGGCTGTCGACCCGCGACGAATAGTGGCGAGCAATTTTCTCTCTGGTCCCGGCAGTGAAGTGCTGTCTCCGTTCGTTGCGCCGCCCTCTCCGTACATGAAACATAAAAAATTAAATACAAAACTTTAGACAATTCACAACAATTACAAAGATTACAAAAATACATAAACAAACCACTAAATTAAATTTATATTCACCTGCAAACTGGGCTGACACTGGTGGATGGGTGACGCTTCAATTTCGCGTTCCACTACACACCATAGGGCGTCCAGAACGTTCAGAATCACTTGTACCGATATGGTGACTCCCGAAAATTTTGAAACCACTTATAAAATGTTCTAATCGAAGGTGCAGAGTCACCGTAATGTTTATCAAGCTTGTCTTTAGTCTCCTGAGGCGTTTTGCGTTTCATAAAGTAATGTTTAATCACCACACGAAATTCCTTTCGTCCATTTTTTGACAATCACTCGACTCCCCTGATCCACACGAATTTCAAACACAAAGAAATAGACCAATATGGCTGAAACTTGGTGTGCGATCTTTCCAAAGATACTATTAACTAAACATGACCTCGATACGCGCTGGTGATGCCATCTCTCGGACTTTGCACGGACTTTTCAAACGCCCCTCGTATGTCGGTGCGTTTAATAGTTGCGTTTAACAGTTGTCTGTAAGGCAGATATACGTTATTTGACACTGGACTTCCAGGTCCCAAATATGTTAGAGATCAACATTGCATCTATCCTGAAGTTTAGCCGCATCCACAGACGCAAATCAGAAGATGCGCCACCACTTTATCGTCATTTACAGGTTGTAGTTTAACATGAAAGATGTATTTGTATAGCCGCATGATCGCCTGCTACCAAAAGCTTGATTCGGTTACTACTATATTCTATTTATACATGACAATCGTCTGGCACCGGTTGGAAAAATAGTTATAAAATTTTGCGCTCTGAGGCATTACGTATTGTTGCTTCAGTATTAAGTTAAATAGGCAAGCATTAGTGTTGTTGTCATGTGTCACTAATGCACTTCTACTATCTAGACACATCTGTAGTTAGATTGCAGAGGGTGGGCAATACGCTTCTTGTAATACCTGCCATAGTTGTTCTCGATATGATCACATCGCAACCATGCCGCAAACTTCGTTTCCGTACATACGAAAAACTTATTCACCTTGTCTGTAGGTTGTTGTTTTCGCAGAAGTAGAGTTCTACAGTAACTCTACATGCAGCGACCTGAACGACTGATGCTTGCCTATTTAACTTAGTATTAAGTCAAGAACATGTAATGAATCGGAAAGCGAATTGTCATAATAAAATTTTTGAGTTGTGCCAGAATATGGTCCATGTATATAACAGAAAGCAATAGCAACTTAAGACAGTTTTTGGCAGCAGTTAATGGTGTAGCTGGGTAAAGATGTCTTTCGGAAACATACTGCAGCTCTGGAGCACCACTCTATAAAAATATTTTATAGTTTACCAGTTGACCGACTTAAAGCTCATAAACATGAAAGTGTAAGCAATTGGCCATATCCTTGCTGAAAAACTCACCGTGACATTCGCAGGAGGTAATGAGGGAAAAAAGCAGGAAAAAAACCTATACCAGGGCAGCTGGACGTCTTGTGAGGAAACACATCCTGTACGCATTGACTTTGTAAAGTAAATCGACAGACCCTGGAAATATTAGTCGAGCAGCACTTTGCACACTGCAAGTTGCCCCGAAGTGAACTGATCCATGTTACCAGACTACACTCGCAATATACGTCGGACCAAACTCATTTCGTTGGTGGCATATATACAATGTGAACTTCCCATCACGTCAATCGTGTAAGCAGTGATAAATTTTTAGTAGAATGTATCTACATATTCTAAATGGGCGAGTCAAATAGTAATAGGTCACTAATTCCCTTGGCTCTCAGATTGCATGGGTTGCTTGAATATCCCACCAACAACTACAACAGTAACTTCTCTGTCGGTTACAAAATGACTTAAATAATAAACAAGCGTGATTTTGACGGACGTAATTTGATAACTGCTTGATAATCTTCATCGGTCGATCACTGACACAACAACTCAGTTTTGTCGGAAAGCGATTTGGTGATGTATGCGGACTAATTCAGCATTTTTCGTGCAAAGCGTGCACATTGCCGTTCACGAATAACTGGGCTGACAGTCAGACGCATTCGCCCTGTGTATCAAGAAAATGCACTGAGGCCACTAGAGAGTGAGGTTGTGCCTGTCGGGACTTGATCCCGTTTCGTGAGGGCATGTTGTTTTTGTGATACGTCGTTAAACAATATGCCGAACAGGCACCAGCTGTGTGGGATACACGTCGACCCACTGCCCAAGAAATCCAAAACAACTCCGTCAAAAAGGAAAGTTATGGCGGCAATCTTTCGGCGAAGAGTTCACTGTCGCCGTCGTCGTGTTTCGTTTTGACCGCGTTTCTGCTTCTGCTTGACTCGCGGTGTAACTGAAACTTTCCCAGTTGAAGAACGACAAAAATAAAATTCCCCAGGAAATGTTAGACAAATAATTACATTACCGACATTCGTGGCGGAACCGCTAACGCTCACTGTTGCTAGCGCGGCGGTACCCCAGCCGTATCTTAGAACCCCGGTGGTGGAAGATGTCTGCAACGGTATTATCTGGCTGAGAAACGGAGAAGACGGATTGGCGTATCACCCCTAATCGCTACACTATGCGCGTGTTTCACATGCGTAATCCGAAACGTCTCCGCGAGGTCTCTTGGAGTGAGACGATGTAACAGTGATGGTGATTCAATCGCCGAATCTACGCGTTAATTCGGCGGACTCTTTCTGCAGTTCGAGAGGACTAATCTGTCTGTCTGTCTGTACCAGGTTCCACTTTCTCCTAGCCTTTCATTGAGTAATAACTAACAAAAACACAAAAGAAACGCTGCAAAAGCCCTCATCAGTCATTTACAAGACATCCATACATCCTTCATACTTGGATACAAAAGTGAAGAGTGATAGATTGGGGGCTTAAAATCCCGTCGACGACGAGGTCATTAAAGGAGGAGCGCGAGCTCTGATTGGAGAAAGATTTGGAAGGAAATCGGTCCTATCCTTTCCTATGAGTCCATCTCAGTGTTTACTGTAATATGTTTAGCGAAGTCACGAGAAGCCTAAATCCAGATGAACGAAAGGGGATTTGAACCACTGTCTTCCGGAATGCGACGCCATTGTCTTACTACCTCGCCCCGTCCTTACAACGCGTCAAAGGGTAGGAACGATGAAACAAAAACACTAGCATCTTTCCCAGGACAGCAGTGCGAAACCCTCGCATGGTTGTCTGTGGTCGCTGCGCGAGTCAAGTCTCGTTCAACAGCGCAGAAAAGCAATCCACTGCCACAGTATTCACATACAGAGCGCTACGTCTCATAATTATTGATTTACTGTAGTCTTTCACAATATTTTACAGAACGTCAATTTCCATACTCTTTTATTATGAACTGTTTGTCTTTATTTGTTTACATTAGTTATGATTGTTCAAAATATATTGTAACTACTGAAACATAAGGCATTGTGAACTTTTTGTTGTAAAATTTAAGTACCCATTTAACGCATTCGAAGGCAAAATTCTACGTACGGTTTTGTTGTGTGTAAGTATCCTTCCAGCCGAAATATTTAAGCATCTGCATAATGTTCAACATTGTCTGCAGCTTCAAAAGTTAAAAAACGTGTTGAATTTTAGTTACTCTCGCGAAATACAAATTTCTTCACAAGCGATCAACGCGTCTATAAAGTGACAAACGGTTTTCAATGTAACGCAAAGTTAATTACGTTCTTGTCTTACAAAACTGATTGTCGTTTTTACATCATTGTTACGTCCGATTACAGTAAAGCACTCTTATTTTCTTAAACAATTTTTTGCTGAAGGGCACCACCACCCTGAAGGCACTTCCGCCAGAGCGAATACCAGCGAAAATCACATACGCAGTTCAAGCTAAATGCAACATTAAACGACCACCAGAGGATGAATATATCGGTTCGAACTCGCCGATAACGCCGGTATTCGTTTTAACAAATTGTACTATTAACAATCAGTGCCTGCTTTCTTTACTTTTTTGTAAGAAGTAACCTGTGTTTTTACGCATCCACGATGTCATTGTCAGTTTCGTACAAAACAGTGTGAAGAATGAAATAGGTTGAATACAATTTCCAACCACTAACGGTACCGGTTCCATAGGCGGTTTGGCGTGGGTTTGGTTTTAGAACTTGCTGTGCTGCTGAGTCGGGAAGTTTCGTTATGTAAACTTCTGTTCCAAGTACAACAAAGAACGCAAACAGTGACACGGAGCATTCAATGAGACTTTGATTAACCCTCGAGCGGGCAAGCGGAGTATTTTGTACACACGTAAAGAACAGCTGCCTTTGTGTTACCAAGGTAAACATGCATGACCAGTAACAGTTTAATCTTAGTTTAATTAAGCAGTGATAAAATAAATTTATATTACATGAGCAAAACGACTGTTTAATTAAACAATAAAAAATAAACTTGTCTCACTGTTGTCGCGTACAAGTATCACCCGTCAATAATGACCCACTCGGAGCATTGGACAGCGCAGTTGTATCGGATCCCAGGCAAATGCATATTCGATTACTAATTATCTCGTAGACAACCGCCTCATTGTGGGCATGTGCAGCTAGCTTGGAATCCGGGGCATTTGCTTGCACGGATCGTAATTTTTTTCTTACATAACTTGCTGTTTATTTTATATAATTGCTGCCCACTTGGACATGCGACAGCACAAATTATCACAGTGTTAACTGAAGCAGTAATGAAGGAACAGGTAAGGGCCAATAGTTATAAAACAGCAATCGAACGGTACAAGACAACGTTATATTTGGTTGGCGCACTTCATACATAAGCGCGCCCGCCCGAGTATTAATTGAACTCTCGGGATTTTGATAGATTGAGTCCTCTCTTCGCTTGGCTGAGTGCAAATAATCATTGCATGAGTGTGACATCAAAGGGACAAAAGTCAGACGTATCGGAAGATAATTTGTTTGTGGAAAAGTGTACTCGGCGTAGCTGACACATTGGTGTGTTGCTGACGTAAAATGTTTTTGATCTGTGCCACGCGCTGTACTCGTAAATCCTGTTGAAGCTGCAGGAGAGCGCACGGTAGACGTGCCGAGTTTTAATCTCGAGTCTCCGGCTTGAGAGACATGCGGGCCCGTCCTGAGGAACTGGCGCAGTTCGCAGCGCCGCCGATGCCCGTCGCGTCGCGTCGAGGCGGAGCGAGGGTCCGAAAATTGGGCAGTCTGGTAATGGACGCAGTCGATCGCCGACGCTGTGCACGGACGCAGGGCAAGGCGAGGGTCGTAACGACGTCGATTGTCGCGCCCGGTCGATACCTGTGGGTCCTGCTGTGAAGAGGGGGGAGGGGGGATATGGCGACCCCTGCTGTCTAGACGTCCCGCCTGCACAGTGCACTGCACTCCACCTAGCGATTGTTCCTCGCCGGGCGCTACCCTCCATTACACGTCGCAACTGCAGCGCGTGGCTGCACTACGAGAACGGCCAGGATCACTCGAAGAGAAATGAGGGTAAAGGAATACCGGTAGTGGCCAAGGAGCTGGCCATCTAAAGCGTCTGTCGCACGACCGACATTCTTCTGTCAACGGATTTCTCGTGGTTAGTCTCCAAGGCACCGCTCGTGGTGTATTGTTCTTGTGCTGAGACTAGCTTGTGGACGAGTGATAATTTCTGTTACGACGAAAGCGAAATTCATAGCGGACCTTCTTGACAAAAAGGCCGTATAAAATTTCTCACGCCGCTGAGAATTCAAAGAATCGAACAAGTGTCGTAAAAACATTTATTTGCTTGCGAAAATACACACACACACACACACACAGAACAATGCTTTGAACGAGGTAAATAGCGCCTTTTATTTATGTATCTATTTTTCTTACTGAGTGGCAAATAACTTCGAAAATTATTAGTCTCGTTCAGTGGATCCGACTTTGGTGCTGTTGACTAGCTTTCAATACATAGTTTAGGCTATTTAGGCAATTTCTTCGTCGAGATGTTATAAAATCTAAATATCTCTTTACTTTCAGATACTTGCCATCTCTAGTGGGAGAATAATAGAATGAAAAATATCAAGCCGTCTTGCAACCTTCGCAATGTGTCACGAAAACAAAGCAAACAACACGATGAGCCGCTTATGACAGTATTAATTCAGCTTTATCTCCATTATTAACACTTAGCGATAGCGCGAAGGCAACTGCTAATTATTATAAATATTAAATGTGTTGCACATTCGAACGAGTATTAACTGTGAACTATTACGTGAGAGAAAGTATAAACCGAAACAGAATTTTACTAAAATTACGTTCGCGTTATGTCGTATTATCTGTTTACCAACTTGCCGGCAAACAAGGATATGTGTCTGCCGTGTTGTGCATGTGCTGTGTGTTAAAGCTGCGGCAGCGGTCTACATTTCTCTAGTCGCGTGGTGAGCTGCGAATTTGGCAGATTTCAACATTAAAAAAAAAAAAAACTTGCATCCAAAATTTTGACATTGTGTTTCTTTAGGTGTATTCTTCACTTACAAAAAATTTCAGTACAGGTTTCGACATGGATTAGTAAGACTGTGAACATAGGTCTGAAGACTAGTGCAGTGCGAGCTTGTAAATGAGGCGAATGCTGTTTGTTTCAGTCGTTTCCACCTACGTTCGGAAAGTCAGTCAGTCAGTCGGTTGGTTGATTTGGGGGAAGGGACCAAACGAACAGTCAGGTCATCGGTCCCATCGGATGAGGGAAGGATGGGGAAGGAAGTCGGCCGTGCCGTTTCAAAGGAACCGTCGCGACATCTGCCTGAAGCGATTTAGTAAAATCACGGAAAACCTAAATCAGGATGGCCGGACGCGAATTTGAACCGTCGTCCTCCCGAAATGCGAGCCTACTGTGGTAACTACTGCGCCACATATCTCGGTGGAAAGTCATTCTTTCTGTTTATACGCTCTTTTTAGTCGAGGGTCTGTAAATTTGTTTCCCGTGATTTTGTCAGTACTACTTGTGTACTTGGAAACCCTCTCGGTTGTTAGTTGCGTCTTTACATGGAGACAAGGATAGGTTGTAAGCCATACACATGAGAAGGCTTTCACACAAGCAGCTGAAAAGTACCGTATGTTAAATGTGACTTGCAGTTTATACACTGAAGCGCCAAAAAAACTGGTATAGACATGCGTATTCAAATACAGAGATATGTAAACAAGCAGAATACGGCGCTGTGGTCGGCAGCGCCTATATAAGACAACAGATGTCCGGCGCAGTTGTTAAGTAGATCGCTTATTGCTGCTACAATGGCAGGTTATCAAGATTTGAGTTTGAAGGTGGTGTTATAGTCAGCGCGCGAGTGATGGACACAGCATCTCCGAGGTAGCAATGAAGTGGAGATTTTCCCGTACGACCATTTCGCGAGTGTACAGTGAATATCAGGAATCCGGTAAAACATCAAATGTCAGACATCTGTGCGGCCGGAAAAAGATCTTGCAAGAACGGGACCAACGACGACTGAAGAGAATAGTTGAACGTGACGAAAGTGCAACCCTTCGGCAGATTGCTGCCGACTTCAGTTCTGGGGCATCAACAAGTGTCAGCGTGCGAACCGTCCAACGAAACATCAACGATTTGCGCGTTCAGAGCCGAAGGCCCACTCGTGTACCCTTGATGACTACACGACACAAACCTTTACGCCTGGGCCTGGCTCCGGGGCCGTCAACACCGGCATTGGACTGTTGCTGACTGGAAGCATGTTGCCTTGGTCGGACGAGTCTCGTTCTAAATTGTATCGAGCGGATGGACGTGTATGGATATGGACACAATCTCATGAATCCACGGACCCTGTATGTCAGCAGAGGACTGTTCAAGCTGGTGGAAGCTCTGTAACGGTGTTGGGCCTGTGCAGCTGGAGTAATATGGGACCCCTGATACGTCTGGATACGACTCTGACAGGTGACATGTACGTAAGCATCCTGTCTGATCACCTGCATCCATCCATTCACGTCCATTGTGCATTCCGATGGACTTAGGCAAATCTAGCAGGACAATGCGACACCCCATACGCCCAGAATTGCTACAGTGTGGCTGCAAGAACACTCTTCTGAGTTTAAACACTTCCGCTGGCCACCAAACTTCCCAGATATGAACATATTGAGCATATTTGGGATGCCTTGCAGGGTGCTGTTCAGAAGAAATCTCCACCCCCTCATACTCTTACGGATTTATGGACAGCCCTGCAGGATTCATGGTGTCGGTTCCCTCCAGCAGTACTTACGACATTATACTTATATATGGATATGGTGTCTGTTCTTTTGGACATATCCGAAAGAACAGACACGATTAATGACCTGCAGCAGTCTAGAACGAAATTAGAATTATATATTAATACCTTCAGCTGCTGACGGGAGTTGATATATATCAACGGGGACAGATGAAAATGTGTGCCCCGACCGGGACTCGAACCCGGGATCTCCTGCTTTCATGGCAGACGCTCTATCCATCTGAGCCACCGAGGGCACAGAGGATAGTGCGACTGCAGGAACTGTCTCGCGCACACCTCCTACGAGACCCACATTCTCACCTTATACGACCACACTCACACTCACACTCACACTACACACTAAATTCGTAGTGTCCCTACCCAACGCCGGCTGCTGGTGGCCGAGCGGTTCTAGGCGCTTCAGTCTGGAACCGCGCGACCGCTACGGTCGCAGGTTCGAATCCTGTTTCGGGCATGGATGTGTGTGATGTACTTAGGTTAGTTAGGTTTAAGTAGTTCTAAGTTCTTGGGGACTGATGCCCTGAGATGTTAAGTCCCATAGTGCTCAGAGCCATTTTTTCCCGTACCCAACATACTCATTACTCGTGGAAGACATTCTTACCTAGTCCCGTAAGAGTTCGGGTAATACGTGTGCATCCGCACAGGAGGAGGAGGTCATGGCCGGTATTGCCGGACATGTCCGAAAGAACACACACCATATCCATATAAGTATATAGTTCTGGCAATACCGGCCATGAGCACCTCCTTCTGTGCGGATGCACACGTATTACCCGAACTCTTGCGGGACTCGGTAAGAATGTCTTCCACGAGTAAGGAGTGTGTTGGGTAGGGACACTACTAATGTTGTGTGTGGACATATAAGGTAAGAATGTGAGTCTCGCGGGAGGCGTGCGCGAGATAGTCCCTGCAGTCGCACTTGACGATTCGAAGATCCTTGGTTTTGATGATATGTTACTGCCGGAAAGTTAACTCTGAAGTTTGGAATCTGATATACGTAAAAATAAAGACGCTTCTACTGCGACACTTTTTTGTTATGGAGGGAGCGTCACACAGCCCCGCAGACTCCCGCACTTTACCCTCGCCCCCTAGCTCACACGGAACTTGTCATTGGCTTGTAACAAATATTAGTGGCGGTGGTAAAATGTAGTCTCGCAGTAAATGCAGATTTGATCCCACAAGCTACACGGTGGGTTATAGTAAATGAAATTACCCTCCTTAAAGATGTGCCGGGATTAACAAACATAGTTGGTTTCAGTAAGAAATGTGTACAATCATTTTCCCCAGCGCAACCTGTGGTAGTTTGCTTACCTCACGTCGTCCGCAGATGTCCCGCAAGCGTTATCGCGCTTAGTTTCTTCTCTGTCGGACGCGAGCTCTAACGCCTGTGCCATAAACTATGCGTAATAACGCGACAAGAGGATAGATAGTTTTAAATGCTAAGAATAATGAGAATCGTAAATTGTTAGGATGCCAACTAATTTTGCATTATTTGTCTAAAGATAAAATTAGTGGAATGGTTTCTGGAGCGAGTCTGTCATTAATATTCATAACAATACTCCCGGTAATTAATTAGTTCCCGAGATCCGCGTGAGTCAAAAAAATGCTTAACACGATCTTAGAATCAACCTGAGTTTGCACAAATACGTCTTCCGAGGGACCTTTATCAATTATTCATACACAGATTCATTTATTATCTCCGCGGAAACCGATCGTGGGGTGGTTGTGAGCTACCTCAACAGTTTGGCGCCTGCCCTTTCAAGGCACATTTCTGATTGGTCTATCCTTTCCATTACTAAGCGCTGACAGTAACTAAAACTTGTAATTACTATTTCCTGGCGAACTGAGTGATACTGAGATTGTTACTAACAAGTTCAGTGCAAGTGACGTCATCAGCACGGTTGGAGCTGTATATTAATATTTAAACATTAAATAGTAAAAGATCCGCTTGTTGGCGCTGAGCGTTGTAGGTGGATCCCCATTGCCTTTGCTCCAGTACGAAACGGCTCTTGGTCACACAGCCGTTCTCACGCTATGCGACCGTCTGGCGATTCGTTCGCTGTCTTCCTTTTGATCCTACCTACTCGCTAGCCTCCTGTAACAAAGTTTTCCTATAATGTGCGTTAAGACATAACAACAACATGTAGTAAATTTGGACAGGTATGTGGTGTAAACGCCACAAGCTCTCAACGCTATCCGCGTACACTAGTTCTCGGGCATATACACTACTGGCCATTAAAATTGCTACACCAAAAAGAAATGCAGATGATAAACGGGCATTCATTGGACAAATATATTATACTAGAACTGACGTGTGATTACATTTACACGCAATTTGGGTGCATAGATCCTGAGAAATCAGTACCCAGAACAACCAACTCTGGCCGTAATAACGGCCTTGATACGCCTGGGCATTGAGTCAAACAGAGCTTGGATGGCGTGTACAGGTACAGCTGCCCATGCAGCTTCAACACGATACCACAGTTCATCAAGAGTAGTGACTGGCATATTGTGACGAGCCAGTTGCTGGGCCACCATTGACCAGACGTTTTCAATTGGTGAGAGATCTGGAGAATGTGCTGGCCAGGGCAGCATGCGAACATTTTCTGTATCCAGAAAGTCCCGTACAGGACCTGAACATGCGGTCGTGCATTATCCTGCTGAAATGTAGGGTTTCGCAGGGATCGAATGAAGGATAGAGCCACGTGTCGTAACACATCTTAAATGTAACGTCCACTGTTCAAAGTGCCGTCAATGCGAACAAGAGGTGACAGAGACGTGTAATCAGTGGCACCCCATACCATCACGCCGGGTGATACGCCAGTATGGCGATGACGAATACACGCTTCCGATGTGCGTTCACCGTGATGTCGCCAAACACGGATGCGACCATCATGATGCTGTAAACAGAAACTGGATTCATCCGAAAAAATGACGTTGTGCCATTCGTGCACCTAGGTTCGTCGTCGAGGACACCATCGCAGGCGCTCTTGTCTGTGATGCAGCGTCAAGGGTAAGCGCAGCCATGGTCTCCGAGCTGATAGTCCTGGCTGCTGCAAACGTCGTCGAACTGTTCGTGCAGATGGTTGTTGTCTTGCAAACGTCCCCATCTGTTGACTCAGGGATCGAGACGTGTTTGCACGATCCGTTACAGCCATGCGGGTAAGATGCCTGTCATCTCGACTGCTAGTGATACGAGACCGTTGGGATCCAGCACGGCGTTCCGTATTGCCCTCTTGAACCCAACGATTCCATATTTTGCTAACAGTCATTGGATCTCGACCAATGCGAGCAGCAATGTAGAGATACGATAAACCGCAATCGCGATAGGCTACAATCCGACCTTTATCAAAGTCGGAAACGGGATGGTACGCATTTCTCCTCCTTACACGAGACATCACAACAACGTTTCACCAGGCAACGCCGGTCAACTGCTGTTTTTGTATGAGAAATCCGTTGGAAACTTTCCTCATGTCAGCACGTTGTAGGTGTCGCCACCGGCGCCTACCATGTGTGAATGCTCTGAAAAGCTGCATATCACAGCCTCTTCTTCCTGTCTGTTAAATTTCGTGGTGTAGAAATTTTAATGGCCAGTAGTGTAGATAGCTTGTCATAGACTTCGAGGGATTAATATGTAAAAGGATTCCGTTCTTCTTTGTATACAAACTGCTCCGCAGTTGTTAGAGATAAGTCAAAGGAGAAGTGATGGTAAAGCTGTAGATTCTTATGGAAGACACAAGAGAAGTAGAGACAGTAACAGAGCATAGCAGCGGCGTCATGCACATCACAGAACTCGCAGAGTGGCGGCAGCATACAACGAGTAAACAGCAGCGGCGCCGCGTTCCCAGAAGGACGGCACGGTTTCTCACTTGTGTAGAATCCACCGCACCCGACCCCCTCTCCCCCGCCACGGCCTAGGTGGGAGGGTCCAGGCGAGACTGCAGTGGCGCCAGCTGCCGGTTCCCTGAGGAATGCGCCCTCCCTTTGTGTCCGGCCGCAGCGCCGCCGGCCTTGGGCTGCAAAGAAAGCAGAGTGCTGTGCCTGTCCTAATAAGGCACGCCTACCATAATCACTGGGCACGCACGTCTACCAGCTGTGTGCAACTACTAGTGTTATTTTCTGCCGGTGGTGGTTGGACACACACAAGACGTACGGTGAAGGAATTATCTGAATGGGTCGAAAGTCGGTAGATGTGATGTGCCTGTACAGACGTGCAAATGATGGCAATTTCAGAAACATTTTACGATTTATTAAAGAAAAATGAGCTTTACAAATTGAGAAAGTAACACGTTGATCCACCTCCGGCCCCTATGCAAGCAGTTATTCGGCTCTCGCCTGCAATCCCGACAACCGAGGCTGATGGCCTGGGATTGCAAATTCGGTTCATAGCAGGACTCGTTTGGTTGCATCCGTGGCACTCATTCAGCACAGCGATATATCGACGATATTCTACACTCAGTTTTTGTAGCCTTCACGGCCTGGGCTTACAGTGCAGCAAGATCATGCCCGCCCGCACACGGCGAGAGTTTCTACTGCGTGTCTTCCTTCTTGCCAAAACCCACCCTGCGCAGCAGGGCCGCGGGATGTGTGGCAAACTGAGAACGTTTGGAGCATTATGAGCAGGGCCCTCCAACCATCTTAGGATTTTGACTCTCCAAGGCGTCAACTGAACGGAATTCGGCGTGATATCCGTCAGGAGGACTTCCAACAATTCTATCAATCAATGCCAAGCCAATACCTGCTTGCTTAAGGGCCAGAAGTAGACCACCCTTTATTGACTTGCTCAGTTTTTTTTTTTTTTTTTTTTTTGAAATTGCAATCATTTTTTGCTGTACACGTCTACCGATTTGCGTCCCATTCGGATAATTCCTCGGTGATGCATCGTTTTTTTTGTCTTAGAATTGGCTGCATGGTTAAAAACTTTTTATACGGTTTATCACATTTCTGTTTGGGTAATTCCCGGAAAAAATTACAGAAATTTCAACAACATTGACCGGGAAAGCCATTGGCGAGAACAGTAGCGTGCTGTACAATTAAAGATCCAGTTTATACATGTCGTTAATGCGTGATGTACGTATTTTTGATTCGTTACGTACTGAAGATGCCCGACGGTCACTTTTGAATTGTAATTTCGTCATTGGTGGGCAGCTGGGGCTCACAGATATCCCAGATAGTTGGGACCTAAAAGATGTATTCAGATATTACAATAGCACGATCGGTACATATTAGAAATAAGATACGATTTTAATCTGGTCTTTGGCCGTAGTATTGAAATTTTAGTTTCATGAGGCTGGCTGCATCGCCTGCAAGCGGTCGTTAGTCTTGACACCGATACACACGAGTGATTACCAAACATTTTCATCCAGAATTTTCGACCGCCACTCACGATAAAATCTACCGTGGAAAACGAACTATGTTTAGCAGCGGTAGCAGTATCTCTTTATTTGTGTGGTGATACTTGCAAAAAATACATTACAAACGCGAATTGCAATAATTAAATTTGTTTTGAAGCGTTGGTCCTGGAAAATACAGACCATGCTAAAGAACACATCACTCTTTAAATTGAAGCCGAGTGTGTTGTGCATGTTTTTCCAGTCTGTACCTCACAAATCTTTGTTAGTTGTCAATTCCTTCTTTTAGTTTGTGTTTAAGTATTTACACAGCGCTTCTGAAACATCGTTGTTGTAAACTGTACGAGGCAGATATTAGATTGTATGAAATAAAAAACGCACCTCAGTACGGTTGTAGAATAGGAATAACCAAACATTTAGATTAAAATGTCCACGTAATTTGACCTTGATTCGTGTTTAGAAGTAATGCTTATAGATATTTCTCAAGTAACTAGGATATCACCAGATATGAGTCCCCGTATGTCGGACCTGTAGCTATGAACGTCCCACGAATATCTATTTTTCTACATCACAATCTTCAAATTGCTAATCACTAAGGGTGTCAACGTGTGTATAATATGAATGGCAATTTAGGCTTCAACTTCACTTTTCCGACAGGTTTGTGCTCCCAGAATAGCCATAAATATTAACGTAAAAGTTCTCACTCTTCGCTTTCTCACAGCGAAATGAAACACAATTACCGCATCCATCAGTTTGCTTGAGATTTCCCAGAGATCGGCGATCGATCGCTGCCATCAGCGATTTGCCCATGCAGGTGCGGTCTGCGAAAGAATCACGCGACTTGGCGACGAATTGCTGCGATGAGAGAGAGAGAGAGAGAGAGAGAGAGAGAGAGAGAGAGAACCTCTACCGCATCCACTTCGTATTGTAGAGCGCATGCGCTCCGACTACCGTCGAAAAAGCGCAGTGCGCGCCATCTACCAGCGTTTGAGAGTATTATGCAACACTCTTAAGAGGGTGCGCGATTCGTCGCTCTGTCGAACCAAAATGTAACGATATACATACGTTTGTGTTTATATATCTTCATGTGCAATTCATAATTTGGGCGGAGAGCCGTGGTTTTTAAAAATAAACGTAATTTTCTGGTAAAAGGTTTGTCTAAAACTTACATCTAAATTTATGGGATAAGCCAGCTTCTCTAGGACAACGTGACAGAATCCTTGTTAAATACATGTTATGAAAACGTTTTCGTTTTCAGTAACTGAACATAGAAATAAATGCAAGTTACACTAATTCTCCAGGGAAACATACGGTACGTCAGCAATACACAAAAGCCAGATACTGCGAATCAACAGTTACTAAGGTCATGTACAGTTTTCATCTCATCTGATCTGACTTGACCGCCTGCATTTATAACATCGTAGCTATAAAGTCACTTATTTCCTAGTGGTTCTGTATTCCGTAATTTAGCACCGTAATAGTCCAACTTTTCGGTCTATAACATCCACTTCAATGATCGTTAAAAAATGGCCGCATTTGCACTGTTTCAACGTTATTTAGGTAAATTCAGAAGCTAAAAAAGGCAAAGTCAAAATAAAAGAATGGGCTTTCTCATCATTAAAGTTTATAAATAGTATAGGGTGTCACAAGTGGGACGAGAATTAGAAATAAAAACACATCTTAATATAAAACTTGCCATGATTAATTGGACGTTGTTACAGCAGAGTACAGCGTCATGTAAGCTCTAGTTTCTTGCATCAGCAGTTCATGTATTTCTCAGCTTTTTTTCTTTTTTTGCCATCTCTCGGCATTTGAGAAGTCAAACAAGAAGGGTAATTTGAATGTTCCATTTTTAGTCTCAACAGTTAAATAATGTGTTTGTTTTTTGTAAGTGATATATCGGGGAACTGCAATTTTCAATTTTTTTTTAAAGTACACTTTTCCTGTTACGCTTTCTCTTGGAAGAGAGCCACTCAAAATGTTCAGTTTAATATTGCCTTATATATATGCTTCTTGCAAATTTGAATATTGTTTAGGTACTTCATACAAATGTGAAATTTTTCTAAAAGGCACAAAAAGAGTGAGCTTCAGAATTTCATCATTTCCTATATTCAATGGCTTAATATGAAAAATACTGACATTCACTTTACTGCAAGGCCATCATAGTTAACATCAAGCATGTGATTACTGTCTAGTGCAGTAAACCTCTCTCTGTGTGATCACTACATCTATTTGGGCAACAGTGGTGCTGTAATTGCCATTCATACACAGGAGTGTACAAGGTATCTGAGTGGGAGTATTAGTTTCACAGAATAGGAATGGATGGAGGAATGGAACACAATTTCTTAAAAACAACTTTCGAAAATCTCGGTTTATGTTAATCACCACAGTTACTAATGGAACCCCTTTATGATAGGTACTGAGTAAATGAAAAAAATATGGTGTGGGTGAGATTTGTACACATTATTTTGCTGTGAAGCAGGAATTTTTTTGGGAGACTACAGAAATGAGCCATTCGCAACATAAATACATATCATTCCCTTCCATGACTATGCCACAAAAACACATCTCAAAGAAAATGATAGTTATAGGTTTTTTGTCCATCACATAGAAGCAAAAGCTAAGAAACACTTTCTATGTTGAAAGTGCACTCAGTTTTTTTATGAATTGAAATAGCTAAAGCTTAAGTTAGGTTGTGTTGTTGTAGTGGTCTTCAGTCTGACGCGGCCCTCCATGCTAGTCTATCCACTCCGAGTAACTACTGCAACCTACATCCTTCTGAATCTGCTTTTTCTAGTCATCTCTTGGTGTCCCTCTACTATTTTTACCCCCCACAGTTCCCTCCAGTACTAAACTGGTGATCCCTTGATGTCTCAGATTGTGTCCTATTAACCAATACCTTCTTTTGGTCAAATTATGCTACAAATTCCTTGTCTCCCCAATTCAGTTCAGTACCTCCTCATTAGTTACATGATCTACCCATCTAAACTTCAGCATTCTTCTCTAGCACCACATTCCAAAAGCTTCTATTCTCTTTTTGTCTAAACTATTTATCATCCATTTTTCACTTGCATACATGACTACACTCCATTCCGATACTTTCGGAAAGATTTCCTGACACACAAATCTAGGCTTGATGTCAACAAATTTCACTTCTTCAGAAACACTTTCCTGGCCATTGCCACTCTACATTTTCTCTCTCTCTGCTTCGACCAACATCAGCTATTTTTCTTCCCAAATAGCAAAACTCATCTACCACTTTGTGTCTCATTTCCTAATCTACCTCCCTCAGCATCACCTGATTTAATTTGACTACATTCCATTTTCCCCTTTTGCCTTTGTTGATGTCCATATTATGTCCTCCTCTCAAGACACTGTTGATTCCGTTCAATTGCTCTTCCAGGTCCTTTGCCGTTTCCGACAGAATTACAATGTCATTGGCAAACCTCCAAGTTTTTATTTCTTCCCTCTTGACTTCAAATTTTTCTTTTGTTTCGTTTACTGTTTGGTCAATGTACAGACATCAGGGATAGTCTACAACCCTGTCTCACTCCCTTCTCAACCACTGCTTCCCTTTTATGCCACTTGCTTTTTATAACTGTCATCTGGTTTCCATACAATTAGTAAATAGCCTTTCGCTCCCTGTGCTTCACCCATACCACCTTTTGAAAGTCAGCACTGTCAAAAGCTTTCTCTAAGTCTACGAATGCTATCAGCATAGATTTGTCTTTCCTTAACCTATCTTTTGTGAGAAGACACATCCTGCATTTCTCTTAAATACAAACAGTTCTTCCTTCAGGTCAGCTTCTGCCAGTTTTTTCCATTCTTCTATAAAGGATGCATCTTAGTATTTTGCACCTGTTACTTATTAAACTGATAGTTTGGTAGTTTTAACACCTGTCAGCACCTGCTTTCTTTGGAATTATTATACTCTTCTTGAAGTCTGAGGGTTTTTGCCTGTCTCGTACATCTTGTACACCAGATGGAAGAGTTTTGTCTTGGTTGGCTCTCCCAAGGCTATCGGTAGTTCTGATGGACTGGTGTCCACTCCTGGTGCCTTGTTTAGACTTAGGTCTTTCAGTGCTCTCTCAAATTCTTCACATGGTATCATATCTCCCATCTCATTTTCATCTACGGCCTCCCTCGTTTCCATAATATTGCCCTCAAGCACATCTTCCTGGAATAGATCCTCTGTATACTCCTTCCACCTTTCTGCTTTCCCTTCTTTGCTTAGAACTGGTTTTCCATGTGAGACTTCTATTTCCTCCAATGGTCTCTTCAATTTTCCTGTAGACAGTGTCTGTCTTTCCCCTAGTGATATATGTTTCTAAATCCTTACATTTATAACAAAGAAAACAATCAGTTATTGACAAAATTATTTAATTGTATAGATAAAATATTCTTCAGGGTTATCTATCCAATTAAATAAATCCTTACATTGCCCTGTAGATATTCCTGCTTAGCCGTTTTGTATTTCCTGTCAGTCTTCTTCTTCTTCTTCTTCTTCTTCTTCTTCTTCTTCTTCTTCTTTTTTAGACTTCATATTCCCTTTCACCTGCTTAATTTACTGCATTTTTATATTTTCTCCTTTCATCAATTAAATTGAATACCTCTTCTATTACACAAGGATTTATACTAGCCCTCATTGTTTTACCTACTTGAGGCTCTGCTGCCTTCACTATTTAATCTCTTGAAGTTACCTATTCTTCTTCTATTGTTTTCCTTTCCCCTGCTACTGTCAATTGTTCCCTAATGCTCCCTCTGAAACTCTCTACAACCTCTGGTTCATTCAGCTTACCAGGATCCATCTCCTTAAATTCCTACCTTTTTGCAGTTTCCTCAGGTTCTGTCTACAGTTCATAACAAATAGATTGTGGTCAGAGTCCACATCTGCTCCTGGAAATGTCTTACAATTTAAAATCTGGTTCCGAAATCTCTGGCTTACCATTATACAGGGTGATTCAAAAAGAATACCACAACTTTAAAAATGTGTATTTAATGAAAGAAACATAATTTAACCTTCTGTTATACATCATTACAAAGAGTATTTAAAAAGGTTTTTTTTCACTCAAAAACAAGTTCAGAGATGTTCGATATGGCCCCCTCCAGACACTCGAGCAATATCAACCCGATACTCCAACTCGTTCCACACTCTCTGTAGCATATCAGGCGTAACAGTTTGGATAGCTGCTGTTATTTCTCGTTTCAAATCATCAATGGTGGCTGGGAGAGGTGGCCGAAACACCATATCCTTAACATACCCCCATAAGAAAAAATCGCAGGGGGGTAAGATCAGGGCTTCTTGGAGGCCAGTGATGAAGTGCTCTGTCACGGGCTGCCTGGCGGCCGATCCATCGCCTCGGGTAGTTGACTGTTTATACCAACGTTTAATACACCACCTATCAGGAGGTTTAACACCATACGTTGTTCGAAATGCACGCTGAACAACTGTCGTTGATTCACTTCTGCCGTACTCAATAACACAAAAAGCTTTCTGTTGAGCGGTCGCCATCTTAGCATCAACTGACGCTGACGCCTAGTCAACAGCGCCTCAAGCGAACAAATGTACAACTAAATGAAACTTTATAGCTTCCTTAATTCGCCGACAGATAGTGCTTAGCTCTGCCTTTTGTCGTTGCAGAGTTTTAAATTCCTAAAGTTGTGGTATTCTTGTTGAATCACCCTGTATAATCAATCTGAAACCTTCCATTTTCTCCATCTCTCTTCCATGTATACAGCCTTCTTTCATGATTCTTAAACCAAGTGTCAGCTATGATAAAATTATGCTCTGTGCAAAATTCTACCAAGCAGCATCCTCGTTCATTCCTTCCTTTTCGTTTCCTACCTCAAATTCCAGTCCCCCATCAAAATCAAATTTTTGTCTCCTCTATCCTATCTGAAAAATTTCTTTTATCTCGTCATATACTTCTTCAATTTCTTCCTCTGCAAAGCTATCTAGCATATAAACTTGTACTACTGTTGTGATGTGGGCATTGTCTCTCTTGGCTACAATAATGCATTCACTATGCTGTTCATAGTAGCTTATCCACATTCCTAGTTTTTATTCATTATTAAGTATATGCCTGCATTACCCGTATTTGATTTTGTATTTACAACCTTGTATTCACCTGGCTAGAAAGCCTATTCCTCCTGCCACCAAACTGCACTAATTCGCACTATATATAACTTTAACCTATCCATTTCATTTTTTAAATTTTTCATAGAACACTGGTTTTGTTTCTCCTGATAACATCCTCCAGAGTAGTCACCACCTGGAGATTTGAATGGGGTTCTATTTTACGTCCAGAATATTTTACCCAAGAGGATTCCATCATTATTTAATCATACAGCAAGACCATTTTCATTGATGTTACGAGGCCAGGTTAGTCAATTATCCAGGCTGCTGCCCCCCCCTCTTCAGGAGCCACATGTTTCTCTCAACAGATACCCATTTGTTGTGGTTGCATCTACGGTATGGCTGTCCATATTACTGAGGCACAAAAGCTTCTCGACAAATGGCGAGGTCCATGGTTCATGGATTGGGGGGGGGGGAATTGATTAGATTAATTTATTTAAAATGTTTAAAACATTACTTCGAAATTTCTTTTTCGGTTTTCTTTTGGTCAACATTTAACATTTGGATTATAGATCTTGAAATAATCTTATTTGTTACTGCAAAATGGACATTACTCTTCCAACTGATATTCCTAGGTCTTAATTATTTTATTATATTTAACCTCTGATTATACAATACTCCTCATTTGACCACTATGATACTTCACTTGGAATGGTATTCCAGTCTTATAAATTTGAACAAAAAAAAGTTCACGGTGACTACTTTAAAAAGGCTTTGACGTCTACGTTTCCACTTTATTGAGCATCATGTTAAGCTGAGATGATTATGGTACTTATAAACTTCCCTTCCTTATTGTCATTCTTCTTCTATAACTGATTTGTTCCAGTCAAGATCTTAAACTGGTCATGATTGATTTGATCCATGTTGCATTGGTTCTCCCTCTTGCTCTCAAACTGGGCCTCCATCAGTGGTTTTCGTATTCTTCTATCTTTTATTTTCTTTGGATGTCTAAAACCTAATTTTCTCAATTCTGTATTCAGCTTTTCTACTTCAGTTTCCTTCCAAACATCTTTATTTTTCTCTCTCTGTCTCCCCTGATCGTCTTAGGAGTTTCATGCTACTGGCTTGGATTCTACTGTCCCCTCTCATTGTCATTGGCGAGGCCTCCGAAGCATATGTCAGTATTGGTGTAAAGTGCATCTTGCACTGCACTTCCTTACACTTCATTGACATCTCCCTTCCTCAAACTAAGTCCCTGACACACTGATGTACTCTTTTGTTAATTTCCATCTTCTTCCTTGCATTAGCTCAAATTGTAGATACTTAAAGTAGTCCATCTCTCTCTCTCTCTCTCTCTCTCTCTCTCTCTCTCTCTCTCTCTCTCTCTCTCTCTCTCTCTCTCTCTCTGTGTGTGTGTGTGTGTGTGTGTGTGTGTGTGTGTGTGTGTGTGTGTGTGTGTGTGTGTGACACGATGACAAGGGCAAGGACAAGTAATGGAGTGAAGGACTACATCAAGGAATTACTAGAGAAATTAGAGAATGAAATTACAGATGTGGAAGCGATAGCAATGGGTGACTCAAATGCTCAGGTGGGAAATGAAACACTAAGGAAAGAGCGCGCACGTGTGCCCCATCAGTTCTTCAAATGTGTGTCTGTGCATAACTGAAGCTTTTTTCATACATCGCTTGAACAGTTTAGGTTGTTTATTTTCCAGCTATCTTTCACTCCAAGACTGCCTGTGGACAATAACATATCCTTTCACTAAGTCAAGAAATGTTGCCACTTTTTATCAATTGTCTTATACTACAGACTGGGTCCACTTTTGATCTGCATTGTCAGAAACCATACTGCTCCTCTTCTAACTGATCTTTCACTTTTTCCTTCACCCTTCTTTCCAGTACCTTCTTCATTATTTTTGTTATATGTGGTGTGAGCGTGATCACTCAATAGTTGCCACATACTTTCATCTCCCTTCTAGAGCAAAGGAATTATTATACCCTTTTACCTCTCTTCTGGCACACGTTTCTGAGTCCATCTGTGTCTTAGCAGCTTATATGACATGTGTATCCCAGTAGATCCAGATGCCTTTATCATCTTCACACTAATTTCATCAATTCCAGCTGCATTTCCTGTTTTCATTCGTCTAACTGCTTGATACCCTTCTAACATTGTGATTTTTCTTTTTCCAGGTCCACGTCCCCTATCTTTTTATTCTTCCAGGTCCAGGTTCCCCTGCCATACTTCTGTTCACTTTCCATTGATATTTTTTACTATTTTTATCAGTTTGTCAAAGTACTCTGTGTACCTTTTCCTTATCTCGTCTGGTTGTAACATGGCTCTTACCTTCTCCCTTTATCAGCTTTGTGTAAGTGATTTCCTTCTGTCCGTTCCTTGTAATTCCATACAGTATCCTTTTACCTCCATTAACATCCTTTTCCAACTCTTGTGTGAATTCCAACTTTTCCACTTCCTTCCACTACCACTTTCTTACCTTTCTATTTGCTTTCGTGTTGTTTCCTTTTCCTATCTTCCTTTTAGCCTCTGTTACATTCTACTCATGATTTTTTCTTTTCTTTTACTGCTTCCTTCACCTGCTCACCATCATGTCTCTGTATCCTTCACCCTTCCAGACATTCTGTCGCAGATGTTCTCTGTAGAGCTTACAAATTCGTCTTTGAACTAACAAATTCGTCTTTGAACTTACCTCATTTCTCTTTCATACTTCCACATTCAGTGTTTGGGATATTATTCTTAAGGAAACTTCCTGAACTTTTCTTGTACCTTCATATCTTCTAGTTTTAACATTTTCCATTTTCTTTTCCCTTTCTACCTTCCATTTGACCTGTCCTCGTCTTTGCCACCACTAATCTATAGCCCTCATTAAAAACTTCTCTTGGGGTGCAATTACACCCGTTAGTTGTCTGATTTTTGTTTTCTTCATCCTTCTCAACAATACCTTGTTACCTTTCGACTATTTTTCTTCCTGAAGCATGTGTTGTCAACAATCAGATATTTTTTTCCCCAAAAATCAGCTAATTCTCTCCTTTCTCATTTTTCTCCATCTCCGTGAGGACTAATTATCTCTTCTTTCCTTAGTGTTTCATTTCCCATCTGAGCATTTGAGTCACCCATTGCTATCGCTTCCACATCTGTAATTTCATTCTCCAATTTCTCTAGTAATTCCTTGATGTTTCCTTCTTTATTTCCTGGTGTACATACCTTGATGTAGTCCTTCACTCCATTACTTGTCCTTGCCCTTGTCATCGTGTCACTTGTTTATTCTAATGCTTCCTTCTCGGTTTTACTATTATACCTAGAACATTTTTTCACCACTAGTCTACCACTCCAGTAACGTATGTATACTTTCCTCACTATCCTTCTTCATCTTCCCTTCCACCTGACCTCACTAAACTGAAACATTTCTACATTCTCCTTCTTCATGAAGTCATTCATCTCTTCTGCCTTCCCATTTACAATCATCACATTAACGATACCCACCACAAATGTTACTATAGCTGAAACTGCAACTTTACTTACATTGTTGTGCTTAGTGCACCAACATGGCAATCACAAAATTGCATTGATACTAACACTGTCTCAGGGCCAAGAGAAATTTTCACCTTGCCATAATATAGCTGAAAGTAGTATGGATCTAACTAGAAAGACTGAATTTACAGAAGAGGCCAAAAACTGTTAGTGAAGAGAATTTTAATAACATTTTTTGGAACTTTGATATGTATGTAAATGCTTGACTTATGTTACGTCATTCTGCTTAGCCTTGCAAAGTCAGTGATTGATATTTTTGTGTTTGGCAGCTCCTTACCAGCTGCTCATGGTAGAAACGCAAATGTTTGTTTTCATAACATCAAAATATGAACTGTGTGCATAATTGGCTTTTTATTGCCTTAACCATGTTTGACATTAAAGGTTTACTACTACTACTACTACTACTACTACTATTACTACTGCTACTGCTACTATTATTTTATGACTCTCAGAATTCAGTGATGGCTTATGTTACCATTGCCCATTCTACATGAAAGGCCAGTATAGCTGAATTTCTAAACACAATTATTCAATCTTTGATAAGCAAACATTTTATGTTTTTTCCTAATGGAACCATACTGAGCTTTATTTTCCATATTCTTTGTCTTTGACCTGCAGCTGCCTCCCAGCTGGCCATCTCCCCCTTTCTAATCAAATAGTAGTTTCAAAAGTGGTGGTGGTGGTGGTGGTGGTGGTGGTGGTGATGAAGATGAGGTGGTGGTGGTGAGGAAGATGAGGGAACTGTGTGAATATGAATTCTTTGTTTTAGAAATAAATGGTTGTTTACCATTTGTTTCCTCATACTCAACAATGTAGGAAAAGGTAGTGCTACTTCACATAAAGATGATATGTTATGTTGCAGAGAGGCACAATTAAAAGTGACTTACACATAAGCTTTCGGCCACAGCCTTCATCAGAAAAAGAAAGAGAAACACGCACCATTAATTCACAAAAGCAAGCACATCTCACGCACCCAACCGCCAACTCCGGCAGCTAGGACCAAAATTTCCTCATATTCCATTATTTTAAGACTAATAGAATTGTTATGCTCACAAAAAACTCTGCACCTGTTTCTGCACATAATATGAAATTAGACTTGGCCTACGGTAATTGAACACATAACAATATCTGCTTCTATAACAAGAATGTAGATCTATTTTAATCACAATGCGCTAAGTGAACAGGAATGAGCAGGCACTATAAAAAGTCATTATGTATTTGTTTGGATTACAATTAGAATAAAAATAATGGTAAAAATAATGTTATAAATGAAACACAGGGCGAAAAATAAAAATTAAGGTATTGAAATTGCACCAGTTTTGTTTAGTTTTCAGCACTTGTTTACAAACTGGAAATGTCACATTTTCTGGTACACTTAATTATGGATGCTGTTGTAAGTGGTATTGACCTCACTTCACTTCTCTTACCAAAATTTAGAATTTCCGAAAATGTTGTAAAATATATTTAGGTTTAAAAGAAAAATGAAAATTTTTTTTTTACGTGGTCAGATGTGTGACACTTTGTGGAGAAGTAATTATTTTATTATGAAATTCTTGCCACTGGATGTTTTGAAAATGAATTTAGTTTGTCACCCTTATCAGAAGTATCATGCTAATTGAAATGTACATAAAATAAACATTAGGTAGGGAATTTCCGGAAATTACATTTACTGTAAATTCTACTCAGATGGCATTTGTGAAAAATCAGCTATTTCTTGTGAAATGACTTTTCAAAATTTTCTGGATTTTTTGCTACAATTTTTTAATTTTATTTATTTATTTTTTATTTTAGTTTCTATTTTTAAAAAAGGCTCAATCTTGAGGTATTTCCAGTTAAATAACATTTTGGAAAGACAATGATCTTTTTTCACTCAATCTAAGAAGGCAAGAAAATCTTAACATATAATTCTTTATAGTGTTGCAGTTGTTTTTAAATGCTAAAAATAGTTTGCCATTTTGAATTGTAAGTATGAGAGTGCACTGCAAGCTGTCAGCTACGTGCAGATGCAGGGAGCGTTAGGTGGGAGTGGTGGCTACCCTGCTGCTGCAGCAGCAGTATTGATTGATTGTGTTCCATTGAGGCGGCTCCAGAAGCTTGGAGGCTGGCCAGCTGTAGCATCTCATCTGCCTGCTGGATGCTTTGTGGAGCTCTTGTTTTCAGCCGATAGCCTTTTGAGCCTCTAATGATGTATTCGTAATTAAAGAATATAAGAGAGTATTAGCTAATGCAGTTAATTGTTGTTACCACTCAGATAGATTACTGTAAGTACAAAGCATATTAAAGTACTGTTCTTTGTTAAAGTAATCAGCTTCTTAAAAATGGACTGTTGCTTGGTATAAAATAATACATAATGGAAGCATTTATCACAATATATGTTAAAACATTTGCTTTTCATCATATACACAGACAGATCTGTCTCAGCTTGAATTGGATTCCTTATGTCTTTTTTAAATTTTTGCATAGCTTTATTTTTCAGGAAAATGTAAGTGATGTGCCTTTTATTTTTGTTTCAGAGTGGCAATTTTTTAAATCCCAAAGATGACATATACATTGATGATGATACACTGGAAGGTTCTGGAGGAGGAAATGATGAGGTCAAAGATGATCTGGAATCAAGTGGGTCTGGAATGGGAGATGATGATGAAGATACCACCGAGGGATCAGGTGGTAGACCTCCTAGTGAGTTCAGATTGCAACAGTTTTTGTTTCTTATTTTTTTCCACCCATATGTTTTATATTTTCTCTACCAATCTAGCTAGTTCACTTTGTAATATTGGTTGTCATTCATAGACAGTCTATAATACTTGTCTCAGAATTACTTCATTATGAAACTGTTCTTTGCTGTTTCAATATAAGATTCGTGTTATATTCTAGACTATTCCAAGAGTAATTTTTTGAATGAGTGGTAAACCAACTGATGACTTTCTCTTGTATATGTTTGAAAATCTCATTAATTAAAAAAAAAATGTACTTGTTCTCCATAGAAGTTGTGACCATACTTACAAGAAATTAAGATAGAGTTAATTGACTTTTTGTAACAGTTAATACTGAATGGACCACTTATTTGAAAATTTTTGTTAATTTTACTCAAGATTTCTGTAAATGATCAGTTGGTAATTAATTCCGGTAGTCAAATGTGCCTTTTGAAACATGGCTGATAAGAAATGTTTCAAAACACAAAACATATAGATGTGGATGTAAATGTAGAATTTCCCCTGTGGATAAAAAGTGAGTATACTTTTTGAAAGTGAATATAAAAAAGTTGTGTAGACATGGGATTCATAATAATGACTAATTTTGCTTGTGTTGTATTTATGGTAATCTCTCTTTGTAGTCCTTAATAATATACTTTTTTGACACCAACTGGTCCCTGTTTCTCATTCCACTGGAAAACCCTCTTAATTTGATCGTGAGTAAAATAGTTGTCTTCAGAATTCAAAGTTCCACAATACACATAATAACTTCATGTGGTAAGGAATGCTACAGATAAAATAAACTCAAATCTTTCTTTATTTAGTCTTAATTCTCCTTGTTTAGATAACAGTAGCAAAACATAATTTGTGTATGTACATGATTAGTCAAATCATAAATTCTGAATCTGTTCTTCAAATCATTAACATTCACTGCCTTCAGTTTCCGAAATTCGACTTTGGTTAGCATAAAAATGCACAAAATTATAATTAACTGATCTGTCTTTTTCTTTCAGTTGTAGGTACTCCACAGATACCTCAAGTACCTTCAAAACCAGTCGAAGAAAACATAGCCACCGTGACAAAAGTGGTATGTTTCTTTTATGTAACTTACTTTTTGGTTCCTTGGTAAGACATTTATCTAATAAAATCAATGAGTTTACAACAAAGGATGTAGAAGTCTTTTAGAACATAAAATTGCAGGCTCTCCTACAGTAACAAAATCAGACTCTAATATTGTGCAGTTCGACACATGTTCAGCAGCAAATGAGACTCCAGCATTTATACTTGTAGTCATATCACAACTACATCTTTTTATGTAATCTTTTGACAGATTCAATCTTTACATTCATATGCATGCAGTATCGTGAATTGTTTGATGTAAGCTATGCAGAACCATTTGTAGAACAGTACAGGAAAGATGTCATCCAGATATTAGAAAACATAAACATTCAATAACTTCAAAGAATATACAGCAATGTACAGACACATGAAACAATTTTTAGAAGGCCTTTTTTTTTATAGGCTTTTTTACTTCATCCTTTGTTTTTCTTTTGTTCCTAAATACTAAATTAAGTCAGAAATCACTGAATTTTTGTCCTTCAGTAGAGCTGTCTTTTTCACCATTAGAAAGGTTTTTGAATAAAAATTTGTCTAGTTATTTTCTTACTTACGATTGGTGCAGGCTTTTTATTTATTCAGGTGCAGTAAAACTTTAGTTTCCTTTCTCATGTTTAGCATCTTCTGGGGAAGAACATATATCAAAGCCCTCGTGCAATCTCAAAACAAACAATAAAAATAAAAACACAAATGCAGAGAATCCATTACTTTAACAAGTGTGAATGGGCAAGGATAATATTATCAGATGCCCTCATCCTCGTCAGCATCAAAACATACTTTGTGAGAATCCTTGATGTTGACGTTCCATTCCATCCCATTCTGTTGATAACCTGTGTGGGTGTTTTGATCATTTGTTTTATGGTGTCCAGTGTTAATCAACTTTTAGTCTCCTTATACTAGTCTGCTTTCATTGCACGAAGTCAATGGCAGTTGTTTACCTTTTGTTACAGATATCACCCTGATGATGGCTCAAGTGGACACAAAACACTGTAATGACATTTTTTTAACATCTTGGACCATTTCTCTCAGTTTGATAATGATAGTAGGCACCATTATATTCGGAAAAGTACACATCTGTTTCATGATGGCGGGAGTCGTTATAATGCAAATTAATTATGTGAATCTTTGTGTATAATTTCATTTTGTGAAAACAGTATGTCACTGGCAGATTCAGAGTGATAATTCTAGTACAAACAGCATAACTCCAATATTTTCTAAAGTTCAAGAAGCATCTTGCATAGGTTTCATGGCAGAGCAAGCCCTATTGAAACTCTTATATTGAACTTATATTAAATGTTCCTTACACACATTGTCATACTACAGCAGACCTCATCAGCACATTTGTCAGCCATGTGGGCAATGGAATTTTTGTGTCTCCCATGTGTGCTATCTTCTGTAGTGTGAGAAAAAGCTTCACTCATTTATGTTAATAACTGACAAGAAAATAACTGGACAGAAAAGAAAAGGATATAAGAATAATTATACAACAGCAGAGCTGCGTGTGGTTGGCATTGCTTGCTCCCATCTGTCAAGTCAAATCAGGTAGCATTAAACAACTGTAACCTGTTTAAAATTGGATTGTATCTGATGTTACCATGACATGTATTGTCTGCAGTGAATCTCACAATGCTCTGCTCTCCACTGTGATAGGAAGTGGTGTTAAAGTCTCTTACAAAAATCACATAAAACTTTGAAATTCGTATATGGTAAGGATGCTAGAATGTCTCCCTGCATGTCAAAGATATGTTTTTATTTTTAGTTACAGTGATATTTTTGAAACAAGTGAAAAAGTGAAATTTTACCATCTGCAAACAACTCCAAAATTATGTCTTCTCTCTCTCTCTCTCTCTCTCTCTCTCTCTCTCTCTCTCTCTCTCTCGGAATGATTATGAACACCTTCCACAGGCCTCTCTGATACTTGTTCATAAGTGTAGATAGAAATTGGCATTTGGCACATTACATTGTTTTGTTGTCAATATGCAGGTCTCATCTATTTAAAAATGCCATAGAAAACTAAATGATTAGTCAGTTATGTGAAAAGTATTGTCACAGAGTTTCTATATCTTCAGGCCTCCAGATATTTTCATTGCTTTGTTAAATAGCATTCATTAGGTCTATTTTCACAGTTACCAATACATTATAAGAGCTCCTTGGTTCCTTTGTATCAGTGCTTGGTTGTCACAGGGCCAGTCTAAAATTATAAAAGAATATAATTAATTCTCTGTCACTTCAGAAACCTGTCGACACTCCGCCACAGAGTCCTGTAGAGGTCACTGGAGTTGGAAACGAGCCTCCTGAAAGTCCAGAAGAAGACAAGGAAGTACGAACTGAAATTGATGTGCACAAAGATCCGACGGTAGTCATGAACCCTAAGCAGGAAGACAGAGCAACATCCTTCTTTGCCCAACCGGGTATTTTAGCAGGTAAGTTCATCCATGTGTCTCTGTTATATGTAACGGATAGAAATACAGCACTTGTTGCAAAGGAAAACTTAACAAACATTAAGACTAAAACATGGAAAGTAATTGTTATAGATTTAATGAAAGGGGATGTAAACAATGGAAAATGTGAATATACTGTTGAATTGCCATTACAATATGTACTTAAGCTTCACTTAACATTTATACTTCTTGCCATTACTTTCTCATTCAGCAACATTACCATTGCTGTATCTTTGATGTTATGTTTTTGGTAACTATGTCTGAACATTGCATTTTGTAAGCCAGCTGATTCAGTAACAGATAAAAATACTATTTTATCAAAGACAAGTCAATCTTTTCATTATTGTTAATTAAACTTTCCCCTGTATTATTATTCTCTAAAGTTTCTTCGCAGACATGACACACCTTTAGTCACTTCCATTTAGTAATCTATAAACTACAGAAGTCTCAAAAATGATTTGCAAGAAAGTTGTATTAATCTGGCAGAGTAATACACACAAAATTAGGTTTCTTCTATCTTTTTTTCATGTGTATCGGTCTGCTAACCTACAGTAAGTAGATGTACACAATCGGATAAAAAGTATCTGGCAACTTGTTGTGGGACATTAATATGGGATATGTCCACCCTTCACCTTTATGATGCCTTGAACTCTACTGGGGACACTACACGATGTTGTAAAATGTGTTCGTATTCTTCCATATTTACCATTTTCTCAAGGAGACTTGTCCTAACCATGAAAAATGACCCGATACTGTAATGTCATCTCCTCTGTACTTCAGTATTGTCACTGCTTGTGATGGCAGGTAATGTTATCCAGGCATTTGTTTCCAGTCATCCACTGTCCAGTGGATTACATCACTTGAGTGTTGCTTGGCATCAACTACGGAAATGTGTAGCTTATGAGGCACTTGTTGACCATTGTACCCCATTCTTTTTAACTAAATTCGCCCTGTCATTGTGCTAGTGGCACCGCTGGTAGCAGTTTGGAATTCATGCGAGATTTTTTTCTGTTAATTGTGTGCAATTTTTACAACCATCCTCCATAAGGCTTGATAGTCCTTCTCCATCAGTTCATGGGGTATACCTGGTTTATTTTGGTTGTGATTGTTCAGGACTTCCCATTTCCACTTTACAATCACATCACCAACAGTCAACTTGGACTTGGAAGGAACGAAGTTTTCCTGATGGATTTGTCAGTAAGGTAACATCCAATGACTAGTCCATGTTTGAAGTCACTGAGCTCTCCTAAGTGACTCACTCTGTTGGTACTACTTTTCTACTGATAATGCGAAGCTTCCTACCATCTTTTGTACTGGTGGATCAGCCTCTGTTGACATTTAATGATCGCATTACATGGGGATGTTGGGATACATTTGATCAGATAGTGTACATTCAAGAATCTGTATTGTTTTCATGTCATTTAAAGGCATTAATATTGTATTTTGTTAATTAAATGTTTCATAATTCTGTAGTGTTGATTCAGTAATGAATTTTGTTTTTAATTTCTTCCCACAGCGGTGATTGGAGGTGCTGTTGTTGGTTTGCTGTGTGCTATACTTGTTGTGATGTTCATCGTGTACAGAATGCGGAAGAAGGATGAAGGTTCGTACGCTTTAGATGAGCCGAAGCGTTCACCAACTGTCAATTCGTACACAAAAAATTCCAACAGAGAATTTTATGCTTGAAGTGAATTTTAAATGACCATACTGGAAAGGCATTGTTCCATAAAATTGATGGAATTGGTCTAATTCCATGAACCCAAATTTTTGGGGGGTGTATGAAGTTTAATGCATTTCCAAAGAAAAGAGCAAGAACTGCATTTATGGAAAGTGTTGAATGCAATTGCCAGTCACAACAGGACCATATGGAAATTACAGCCAACACAGTTTTTGAAATGATAGACTGAAGAAAGGTTTTGTGTAAATGAGTTTCTTTTAATATTATTTCAGAAGGTGGTAAAAGTGAGGAAATGGCACTGTTATTTTTGGTAAAAGTTATGTTTAGAATTAATTGATAAAACCTTTTATTTTTGTCTAGAGTGATACTTACATTATAAAAATGTACTGCTCTCTTTTTACACCAACACAATTTGTCACATTATTAAAGGAACATATCATTTTATAATAATGCACACAGTATCAGTGTGAGAATTTTGTTGGTATATTCTACACTAATATTGGAGCATATTTATTTTTGTCTTATATAATGCCATTACCTCCTTTTACCAACTGCTGCAAGAAAATTTTCATAATGAAATGAATGCATCTCAGAATTGTACACAGTTCTGGCTTCAAGATGACCCAGTGGCTCTTTCCTATGTCTACATGAAATGTAGAAGAGACATTGCATTTTCATGTTGCAACATACCGTTTCTACTATGAATGTTAACTTATCTAGTGTTTTACAGCCTTTACAATTCAAGCACTGGGAATATATGTATATATTTTGTAAGCTGTTTGTGTAAAGGTTATCAAGTTTTAATGCTCACCAAAAAGGCCACTCACTGTGTTGTCATATAACATGCTGTTTCTATTCCTCTCATGCCGCAAATTGATATCCTATTCGATGTTTCATTTTGTACAACTGCACTCAGATTGATGCGTTATTTAATTGTATGGTGTAGTAGTCTACTGTTCTGAAGACGTCCAGATGGGATTTGCATTCCAGAAGTTTTCTAGTAGGCAGTTCATATCTAAAATTGGATTACACATTTTATATGTAAAATGCTTAATCACCCATAATGTAAGTGTGCATGCATTTTGTAAATGAGAGGTTTTAGCACACCACTCTGATGGAAAAGTCAGGTCAAAAAATGCCCTTCAGTGCTAAAAAATCTAAATTAAATTATGTTAATTGATCCATTATTGCCAGCAGTTTTAAAGATATTCTGAAACTTATTCTGCAAGCATATCTTGGAAGTTCACTTGTGGACCATGTTTCTAAAAGCACAACATTGTATTAGTCTTTACTTCTTGTATTTCACACAGGATTAGAACTACTGAAATGTGACAAATTAAGAACACCAATAGTTGAAATTATGATCTAGCACCATAGTATGCATAAATACACATTGAGTTTTCAGAGCTGAAGGTTTTTCTCACACTTTGAAATGCTGAACCACAAAAGGGCAGCAGAGAACTGATAAAGAAAGCAGCACAGGGAAAGGTTAATGGTTTAAGATCTGTGTGTGTCTGTGTGTGTGTGTCTGTGTGTGTGTGTGTGTGTGTGTGTGTGTGTGTGTGTGTGTGTGTACACAAGAAAGGGAAGTCAGTATGCCACTAGTGTCTATTCTAGTGTGTCTGGTGCCACTTTGGTCCTGTTGACTGACGAGTTGGAGTGAATTAACCTTCCCATGTCTTCTTCATATTCTAAAGAAGAAGCTTTTGGTTTCTGAAACTCAAAATCAAGCACATTCTTTATTTCCTGTTGGCTGGATCACAAGTTCAGCTTCTGGTGATTAAAAACTTCTTAATCTGTCTGTATTCAGTTTTGAACAAAATTTTATCACTTGTGTTTTCATCATCATTATTATTATTATTACTACTACTTTTATATTTTGAACTTTAGACTACTGTCATATGTTGTTACTGGGCATTGAAAATAAGAAATAAAAATGGCACCTGTATAAAGCCTTAGAGTTAGATATTTTTAACATTATTTTGCTTGTTTAATTACCATAGTTCAAGACTCGGACATTACAAACATAGAGATATATATATGTTTATTACTAGTTTATTTCAAAATTAATTTTTTTGGAACATCACGTCGCTGATAATGTGTGTTCTTTTTGAAATAACATTGTGATGTGTATGTATATTTGTATGAATGTGTCTGCGTAAATACACATGATGAATTACAGTATGGCCATACCAGTCAGTTTGCATCTTTCAAAAATCCTCAGCTATGTTATCCGGTTTACCTTATGGAAAAGTGGGTATGAATATTTCTGTCCCTATTATTAGACCTCTACAGGATAAAGACATGAAAGCATAACAGTACCCATGTTATGCACATTTGAAATCTCACAAAATCCTCCAGACTTTTATTGTTTGAAAGATGTATTTTCAGTGTCAAATGTTTGCCTGGTGTGATATGAATGATGCATTTATAATGTGATTTGTGTTGATTCCTAATACCTGCTGTTATACTGTAATGGCGATTTGGGTCCATTACTCAGTCTGAGTTCGAGATTATCATAAATAACAAGCCTCTGTAATGTAAAATAATTTGGTTTAGTGTATGTTTTGAGATGAAAGTGGCTGTCAGTTTTAGGAGTCACTTTAAATTTAAATAACTCTGGATACTGCCTTCTTTTTACAAATGAAAAGGATTTGAGCTCATTAATTTTCATAAAACTTCATATTATGAGAAATGTGTTGCTTCTTTTTAAAATATTTCTTTTTTGTTTTGTTCTTGTTTTCCAAATCGGACAAAATAAGTTAAAAGTAGGAAATTTTGTTCTGAATACTGTTATCATTTATATGCTGTGAGTAACACAAAGAAATGTACTATACTGTATAAATAATGTATTTATACTGTATAAATAAATTTTGATTTAAATTAAGGATTTTTCATCAGTATTTTTGCGACATGGTTGGTAATTCTGCATGTATGAAAACTATTGGGAAAGACTGATTTACTTGGAAGAAGCCATTACTTTGAAAGTTGGTTTCATGCAGTTTTATTTGTTTAATTTGCCAAATTGTGCTAAAGATTATTTAACAGTGGCAATGGTGAACTCGGTATCAACTGATCATCTTAACATAGACTGACTCATTACACTTCAAAACATACTTAATCTTTTTCTGCTAAGCAAGTACCTTTGACAAATAACAGCAAGTGCATGTATCTAACAATACCAAATTATTAATGGACATCCCTGAAAGCACTTCCATCAAAGCAGTCTCTCAGTGGTATGTATATTTCATCTCACTTGCTTAGCTTTAGAGGTTTTCTCACAATGGACAACATAACTTGTGAATAGAAGAAATACAAGCAGTGGGTAACAGTGATTATGTATATGTATGTTGGGAAGAGAGGGCAAGGGGAGCAAAAGTATGTTAAATTACTAGTAGATGGAAATGTGAAGAAGAAAGGAATGCTTGCAGCTAAGAAATATTAAAGAGGAAGAGGTAAAACCTACCAGTACAAATCCTTTTTCCATGTGGATTAAAATGCTCAAATGAAAATGGCATTTATACATTCACTCTTGAAATCTTACAATTCTTAATTAATAAAACATCATGATTTAGTATTTTCTGTCATCTGTCCAAATCAATCTGTTGTGTAGATAATTATGTTCTCTTAGAAAAATTACATTTTATGGTAACAGTTCAAGTAATAATAACAAAAACTGGTGCTGAATAATTCAAACATTTCTGGAAGGGGGAAGAATAGTAGTGAGTGGAGGGGGGCTACAGTTTTAGATCCATACTCATTCCTTATACATGGAAACTACCTATCACTTTATGTACATCAAGCGCACACATATTTTCAAGTGTCACAATTGCTCTGGTTCAGCAGACAGTAATGGAAACACTTGCAGAATAATCAAAGTAACAAAAAATAACCCTGTCAAAATTCTCATCCATAATTTTGCCAAATCACATTGCACTTGTTTCTCTCATTTGTTGGCCGTTAGTGATAGTTGGTTTTGTGACCCATAGATAATTTTAATGATAAATGTGGAATGTTCCTGTTGAACAAAACATTGCATAAGCAGTTTAAAAGTATATGCATTTACAGGATTGTAATTGATAATCTTTTTCTATTAAAATGGTATAGTTATTTGCTAAGCAGAAATTACTTTAACCATTTCTACTACTTGTCAGACATTTCGTTTCCATGATCAAACAGTTGAAGGAATGTCATAGTTGTGTGTTTGATTTCTATCTGTGCCGTCGTTAAGATTCCTCTGAGGTAAGTGCAGATTTTTTTCCCATTATAATATTGTATTTGTGAATACCTACATTAATCTCAAACTGCAGTGGACCGTTAATGACAAATTTCATGAATGAATAGGAAAGGAAAGGGGAGGGGAGGGGAGGTGAGGTGAAAGGGGTGCCTCACCTCTGGTCCGGGGGTGGGGGGGACTGCAAATCTGGAGGCCCTCAGTATTTGGAGGCTCTCCAGGATCAAACCACTGTAAATAAAGTCCCAGACAAGGCCAAAATATGTTACGTAGATAAGAGGCAGTTGGAAGTGCAAGGACCTGTGCATGTGCAAATTATAAACATAGGTACATTCTTACCTATCATCAGGCCATGACTACTGTCAATGGGTGTGTTCTGAAGTTTTAGAATTATTGTAAAACATTACATGAGGCATTAAAACTGTAGAATGATAACCAGTTGTCTGCTTGATGCAGTTATTCTACATGGATACTTATGCTATCAACTAGGTGTACTAAAAATACAGTTTAAAAATACATGAAAAGATGCAGTGAAAAGCAGCATACCAGAGAGATATTTTTTTTTTTTTAAGTAAAGAATTACATTCTAAAAATTACTTTTTCAAAGGTTAAGCATAATTATCATATAGTTTATTTTATGAACATTAAAATCCAACTAGATGCACTAGACCAGATTTATCTAAATTTAAGCATAAATTTTTACCAACTGTAGACATAAAGATTGACACCAGAGTTTCTAGACTTCATACACCAGGACTAACCATAGGAAAAATGTTCCGTAATGGTTTTCTGCTGAGCGCACCCAATATCTAGTTACAGTCAGCACCTTAAAAGGTTGCTCTATTGTGGTTTCGGTGTGATACATAAAAAAATACATCTGAACAACAGAGAAATTGTGAAATGATTTCATCCAGAACAGGAACGACATATGTATTAAAGATAGTAATGAAGGCAACCACTTTGAACCTTACTGTCATAAAATAATGATATAATTTATAAATTGTTATAAGACCAAATGAAGATAGTAGCTGCTGTGGGTGTTTCACTTCCCTTGGAAATTCTGTGAGGATATCTGTCAGAAAAGAGAACCCAAACAGTTGGCTCCCAAATAGGGTGACCATAAGTCCCGATTAATCGGGATTGTCCCGTTTTTTGAGGCTCAAAAATTTGTCTCAACTTTTTTTTTTTTTTTTTTTTTTTTTTTAAACAAGCAATTTTTCCCGATTTTAAAGGATTATTTTCAGACATTTACAAAGTGGTTAAAATATTTTCTAAGTGTCGATTTTATAAACTATCAATTGAAACTAACATTCCGTATGTTGGTACCCCATGATAGTGTACAGCTTAAGCACTATAATTGTTGCATATTCTTAATTTCTTTGCTTTTGCTTGCCATTGTTGTCAGCACTTAGTATCAGTTTCGTGAAGTGCTAGCACGTCGTGGCGATGCCGAAACGAAAATCAAAGTTTTCGGAAGAGCTTCAGAGGAAATTTCCTTGCTTCACTGCCACAGACAATGACTCTTCAGCAAAATGTAACCTATGTAACTGTGCTGTATCCATGTCTCATGGTGGTGCTGCAGATCTCGAGCATCATATGGAATCAGAGAAACACAGGAAGAATCTTCGACCGGCAGGTTCCTCGCAAAAAATGAAGAGATATTTTGTAACTTCAAATACACAGGAACAGAAAAACTTAGCTGCAGCAGAAGGAACCCTGTCATTCCATGTTGTTAAACACCACCAAATCTATCATTCTAAGGACTGCAGTGTTCAACGAAACAAATAAAAATTTCCTGATTCTAAGATTGCAGAAAATGTTTCGTGTGGAAGAACAAAGTGTGAAGCAATTATCAACAATGTTATAGCTCTGCATTCCCAGAAACAGGTAATAGCTGCTGTAAACAGTGCAAAATACTTTTCAATATCTACTGATGCTAGCAACCATGGGCATCAGAAAATTTTTCCTGTGATAGTTCAGTATTTTTCTGTAAGTGAGGGTGGACTGCAGAAAAAATTGCTTGATCTTGATGAATTGCAGAACGAAAAGTCCAAAATAATTTCCAGTTATCTTTCTCATGTTGTACAGTCATTCAGTATCATCTCAAAGCGTGTTGCATTTGGTGCAGACAATACTAACTGTAATTTTGGGGGGTTACTGAAGAAAGAGGGTAATAATGTTTTCACACATCTGAAAGAAAAATTTAAAAAACTCTTAACATTGTTGGCATAGGTTGTCCAGCACATGTTGTTCATAACACACTTCAAAGTGCTTGTGATGTTTTACCTGTTGATATTGACTGCATTGTCATGAAGTCGTACAACCATTTTCATATTTTTTCTATTCGTGTTACAGAACTCACTGAATTCTGTGAATTTGAATTTGTTGGTGTCACAAAAATTTACTTTCCTTTTCCAAAAAAAGGTGGCTTTCATTGTTGCCAGCCATAGAAAGGATCTTGAAAATGTATGAACCTTCGAAATCTTACTTTTTGTCGCAGTCTAACTCAAAGTGCCCTGCAAAAAAAGTTTTTTCAGTGATCCTATTTTTCAGTGATCCTATAAATGAATATTATTTACTTTTTGTACATTCACAAATGAGTGTTTTCCAACAATCCTTTCTGAGCATTGAGAAACAGAATAATTCCATATGTGAAGTATTAGCAGTCTTAAATAAAGCTTTGACAAGTCTAAATTCAAGGAAACATGAACATTTTGTACCACTAAGTGTAAAAAAAAAAACTGCTGAATGATTCTGATGACCAGTCTGTTAAGAAATTTGTCATAGCAGTATCAAAGTTTTATGATGCTTCAGTAGACTATTTATCCTCATGGTTACAGGGAAGAGCTGAGTTTTCTGTATTCTCATGGATGATGCTCACAGAACCACCAGAATGGTCAGTAGTTGAAAATACTTTAATGTGGCTAAATGAAAAGGGCATTCTAAGAAATGACAGCCTCGTATTTGATGAAATAGTTCATATACAGTCATTTGTAAAACAACAAGTGGAAACAGACAGTGAACAATGGAATCAGTTGATGGCACATGAAAAATGGTGTAGGTTTTTCAGATCTTGCCAGTGTAATGAACAGTTCAGAGAATCGCTTACAGTAATATAGCACAGTACTTCTTTTCACTCCCTGCCCACAATGCAAATGTTGAAAGAGTTTTCAGCTTACTATTGTCACAGTGGACAACTTCAGTAAATACAGTTGCACTGACTTCTATTCATACCTATTAGGCAAACCTGAGTTGCTGAATGAAATTTCATCTTCGAAGAAATATGATTGCAGTGTGGAATCCAC